>NC_043965.1:29508420-29808420 GCF_902148855.1 Sphaeramia orbicularis
CATTGTTATGTAGAAAATCAAGCTTAATGAAGTTATCATATTTGGTTCCTTACCCATAAGTGAAGAAAAAAAATTAAAAAAAAATCCAGGAAGTAAAAAAAAAAAAAAAAAGACTAAAAACACATGTAAGGTGGAAGGAACATGTATTTTACAACATTAGAACATCACTTTTAGAACATTAAAGCAATGTAAGTGCTGATCCAGACACCTGTCCACATCCACATTCTCCCTTTGAACATCATTCCTTACATTAGTACCATTACTTCATGGTACTTAACAAAGCAGGTACACTCACTGTTCATGCAGAGGTGGACCTTACAGACCCTGTAGACCACACTGGACCTGAGATTGTTGACTCACTGTCCTCACTGTAACTGGTTTACATTACAGTTAAATATTCATTACATAAATGCAAAAACATAAAACTACCAGCATTAGATTTGTATCAAAAATAAACTTGGGTGTGAGGTGAGTGACATATAAATGCCTTTTCTGGAACATAGGATGTCCATGAGCATAGTAGTGTATTTATGTCAGTAAAAGGACAACATATAGGGAAACACAAATTTCGTGAACTGAACAAATGTAGCTGTTCTTTTTCATATGTCTAAATCATCTAAGAATCCATGTTGTTTGTGTCAAGGTACCCATTTCTAACTCATAAGTCATCCAGTTATTTTCTATTGTTTCCTGATTCAAAAAGTGGGGCACCTGAAAAAAATCACAGAATGACTATCAGTGGACAAATGCATGGACTATGCATTGCAAACATACATCAGTTAGCAATGTACGTTCCATAAACTGCATCTCTTTAGTTTAAGACTATAGGAAATGTTAAATGGATGGCCAATGTGCATAACCTTGAATACCTTAAACACATAGCTGCACAAAGAACAAAAAAAACCAAAAATATCAAGAACATCTGTCTTGAACTTGACAGTTAATGCTTCAGTGAAACAATTAAAATGAATAAGATAAGAAACACAAATATAGCAAACAGCAAGAGTAAAAATTTACAAAACATACTTCCGTGTATGTTGAATGAATAGCATGGGAGACACAAGAGGTGAGCAAAGTATTTTCAACCTCTCCACTCCTCTCCAACACCAAAAATGTAATCTAGAAACCAAAGATGCTCCTGAAACATAGAGAGAAACACCAACAAAGGTGAGAATAATGGGAACGTATTGAAGGGAATACTTCACAAAGCCTATTGTGAGAGTATCCTTTTCAGCCGGCAAACCCGCTGTAATTTGGTCTGCGTCATCTGCCTCTAGTCACAATGCAGCACTACAGCTTTGAAATGGATGGCAAATGAAGGCCATTTGTACATAATCACAGCAGATAGAAGAATTCAGAAACCCTACAATGTGTTGTTGAGGTGGAAAGAAAGACCTTGGTCTATCTGTGGCAGCCAGCGCAGCTAAGGTTTGGCAAGGGAGGTCTTTTTTTCTAGAAACAAGCAAATCAATTCAAATCAAATCAGCTTGCTAGCCGTGACATTTAAACAGTTCAATTTACATCCTTATGTTAAGAGGAGAGCTGCTCTCTAAGATGCCTATTCATTCACAAAGAAATTAGACGTCTATATTTCAGCCGCTTAATAGAGCAAGTATGCTGTAGCTGTGCTGAAGAAGAAACCAGGTCTTTTCATGGTGTACAAAAGGCTAGGCATTGTCTGTCATTACCAGTGGAGCACAAAAACAGAGAGAGGGATAATATGCATAATATAGAGAGGTCTGACAAACAGTACCATGCATGATATGGATGCATTACCACATACAAGTACACATGAACACATAGCAACCCCAGTGCACACGTGCAAAAACAAGTACACACTTTCTCATGGTGGCGGTGTATGTCCTGAGGGCTGCTGTCCTGCTGTGCAAGCTGGCAGGCACTTTTGTCATGGTGGTCCTTTTGTTTCACATCAAACAAAACGCCACAGCTTTGCATACGGCTCCACTAATTTCTGCTAGTGTGCCCCAGCCATTTATCATCTCCTCTCACTCTCCTCTCCTCTCCTCTCCTCTCCTCTCCTCTCCTCTCCTCTCCTCTCCTCTCCTCTCCTCTCCTCTCCTCTCCTCTCCTCTCCTCTCCTCTCCTCTCCTCTCCTCTCCTCTCCTCTCCTCTCCTCTCCTCTCCTCTCCTCTCCTCTCCTCTCCTCTCCTCTCCTCTCCAACTGTTCTGCTCAGGCCAATACAGCCTTCTCCAGGCTTATAGGGCTGACATACACAAACATACTCACAGATGCATCATAAGTGCACACATGTAACCATATACACAAACTCACACAACATGTGTATAGCCACTTCAGACAGAAACAGACATAGACACATGCACATCCAGGCAGACATACACACAGGAAACAACACTACTACTGCACTGCTTGCAAGCCCGCTAGCTATGGAGAACCTTGAGATAAAAACAAACCTTCTCTTCATCCCCTCCAGAAGCAAAAAGACAGGCTAGCACTCAGAGTTTTGAAGGCGGCCGGGACGTGCATACAACATGAGACGAGGGGATTTACAGAGCTTGCATTTGGAAGTGTTCACAGCTCAGATGATTTTGTCAACAAATTAAAGTGATGCTTGTTTGTGTGGCGACGAACTAAGGTAAAGGTTGGACAGGTCTTTGAACAGATCAACATGTAACTTATTTTGACATGCCAACATTTTGTAAAGTAAATTTATTTAGCACATGAATGTTGTATGGGTTCAATCATTTATGTCAGTGGAGAGGTTGTTTAAAAAAAACATATTAAAAATGAAGGTAAAACAACGACATTTAATCAAGGGACAAAGATTAAAACTTCTAATTTTTTTAGGGTGTTTAGGGCTGGTCACTGATTTATCCAAGACTGAGCTGGACTTTGAGAGTCACTTATGTGCAAAAGTCAAGCACTTTTGAACAAAGAGAGGTCTGCTAAGAGGATGAACACAAGACATTCTGCCTGTTTTACTAACTTAATAGCATGGCTGAAGTAAACAGCACTAACAGTACCTTCAAACCAGTACTTTGTCAGTATGTATGTAGTATGTATCTATATAAGTAAGGAGTGTTCTCCTAAAAGCATACGGTCGTGGAAAAAATTATTAGACCATCTTTGTTTTCTTCAATTTCTTGTTCATTTTAATGCCCGGTACAACTAAAGGTACATTTGTTTGGACAAATATAATGATAACAACAAAAATAGCTCATAAGAGTTTAATTTAACAGCTGATATCTATCAATTTCCCATTTCCCGTTTTCTTGATAATAACCAAAATCACTTCAGTTCTTACATCAATAGCTATGGCACTGTACTGACAAAAACAGTGCTTTTAGGCATTCTATGTTTTCTTTTCTGTCTGTTTTACTTACATGATACACACAGGAGTTAGTACTTGATTGCATAACCATTGTTTTTGATGACTTTTGATGGTCTAATAATTTTTCCTCGACTGTGTATGTCATGCAATTTAATAGATACATAACATCAGGCTAGAAAAAATATGACAATAAGCATTAGTGTATTTTTGAGAAGTTATTTGTACTTATTAGAGACAAAATCATCTAAGATAAGTACAGGGGGTGGAATTAATAAGAATAAGAATTCAAGTACAACAAAACACCCTGAATTGTTGAAATTTAGATTTACACACAGGTGTACACATTTGTGAAAAAAAATAATCGGTAAAAAGGTTGTGGAATGGAAAAAGGAGTGCGTGCACAGCGCCATGTGTTCAGCGGGCTGTTGCCATGCCAGTCAGGGAGCTGAACAGACTACTGCCAGACCCAGAGTCCTGCACAGGGGGCATAGTTGGCACCGCTACTGACCTGGGGGTCACCATGACTGGGAGAGGGGGAATTAGGAGGATGAAGGAAATGAGGACAAAAAACCGAATATAAAGAAACGCTGATGTTGGGATAGAGGAAAGGCTTAGTTAAAGAGGGATACTAGAGGTCGGGGAATCATGGAACCAAAAATATAAGTTAATATTAGTTAATATACATAAGGCTGAATGGTAACTGTTAATGTAATCGGATACTGCAAACCCTGCACAATGTATGGCACAAAAGTTTCATAGAACAAAATATAAACAGACAGAAACAATGCTTCACTAAAACTTTTAATTTAGTCTAAGAATACAATGTCAAAGCCAGGAATTTTAAATCACTTCCTTCAGTCCTTGCTATGTAAAACGAACTTCTGTAACAGACTGATTCACACAGTGGTGTTTCATCTTTCTCATCCTCCACACACACCGGTATAGCCATGAAGTCCGCAAGGAGCGAAAAAATCCTCCATATCTGTCTCTTACCTCAAGCATCTCATCCCACATATGACACCTAGCCACAACACACAGACACACATAAAACCAAGAACAGAGACAAACTTACTGTATTCATTACAGACCAAAACAGATGGCATTATACCAAATGCAAAACGATATTCTGCAAGTATGTACTGTATGTGGTGTGTTTGCATTGCTCACCTAAATCATGTTTTTGAGGGGCTGTTGTGGCAGCTGTCTGGATGTCTGGTTGGCACCCACACATTTGTGTACTGGGAGACAGATGCATTCTTACATAAGACCTTATATAATGCTGCCCTGTCCTATCCAATAAGGGTGCTCCTTTTTCACTCTGTGAACAGGAAGGCTATTGCGGGTTAGACAACCCTTTCCTCAACACATCAACCACCAACACCACCACCACTTCCACTTGCATGTCCAGCCCCCCTCGTGGCTGCCAACGAAGAAAGATGAAAAGACAGGCAGACTGGAGGAGGAGATGCAGGTATGGTACTCTTTCTGTACGGTTCTGTCCACTTGGTCCCTTTCTTGGTCACTGTTTGTTATGAAGTGAGATTGTGCACTCACAGGAAAGTCCAAGGAAAGACAGTGCCAACCTAGAAATGAATTTTAGCCTCTCCATATTTGATTCAATTCTTAAGAAAAAGCAGTAACAAGTGGAATTATTGGGAGAACATTACACATCTTTCTTTAAACTATACATCTGAGAGGAGGAGGAGCAAGCTGGCCAAGCATAAAAGCAGATGTCAGAGACTGGAGACTCAAGAAGAGAGACGGAGAGATGGAGGAAACTGAAAAAATATGAACCTGAGATGGACAGATTCTGTGATAGCTGAAAAAAGATAGCTAGGGGAAAAGGGCGAAGGAGGTGGGGGTGAAGCCGAGAAAGAGAGAGCAGCCTTTTCCCCTGCAGCGCAAGCCTCGCTTTCTCTCTCGCGCTCTCATTCAAAGGCAGTTAGCTACTCTTTGATGTATCTATAATTAGTCAGTACACACTGTGAAGTGTTTTAAAAGAAATCAAATTGCAATGAAACACTTGAGTGCTCCAAACTGGGGCTAACATGCTCTGGAGCAAGGGGAGCGAGCAGGAGAAATTAATGGCGGCCTTTTTGATGTGCTTGATCAGAAATGTATTTATTAACTGCAAAGGGGAGTAGTAATTAACCCACAGACAGCTTGTTTTCTCTGGGTCTTCTCATGTGTCAAACGGTTCATCCCACAAGGCTCCACTCTCCACTCTCCTGCCCATGCGCACACACCTCCCATCCTGTCCCGCTGGACCACTTTCTCCTCAATTAAGTAGATGGTGAGTGTATGTATATGTTTGTGTGTACATATGCTTATGTACGATGGAGGGAAAAACAGCAATAACAAGCAACAAATGTGTCTTGGTTGCTTTAAATCCTATCTGTACAGTCATATAAGTACTCCGGTCTTGGACAGAGGAGTAGTCTCACTACAGTCTGAAATGAAATCCATATGAACAAGTCTGTCTACATCTATATTTGTATGTCTTCAAAAAGGACAAGAAACTTCAAAATCAGCATGATTGACTCTGATATGTCTACAGGACTCTTCTCTTTGTGGACAATGCAGCAGGTGGGCAATTGAGTATAGCCTATCAAAACTATAAAATCAAAACAAATCTTTGCATAGATGTGTTTGTGCCACTATCTGGTTGCAAGTAAAAGACATTTGTAGTTAATAAAAGCTTGGACTCCTAAAATTAAACAATGATGGTTGAAGATTCACAGGTATGTTACTAATGTTATAAAAAGACAATTTATGCTATGCCCCAAGTTATTTATATTAGGTGATCCTCAAGTGCTGTCTGCATTTCCCAAACCACTAAAAGACTGGATACAGACTGTTCTAATGACTGGATGACAAATTATAATGAGGAACTGGAAGAAATATGGAGAACCTTCATTCCAGGAATGGATGATGGAAGTTTGAAAAGTAGTGGCATATGAAAGAATGTCATATAGAATGCAGGACAAGACAGAAATATATGATTTGAAATGGAGTACATACCTGGAATCTTTAGATCTCAAAGACTAAAGGCTAGGAGGATTCACACTGAAAAGACAATGATCACATACCTTATGTGTGCATGTGTGCATATTATGATTAGCCACCTCTTTGTAGATATTTATGGTGTGCTGTATGTATATATTATATACATAGATACTCAAAGCTGATGCGTGAGAGATAAAAGCCACAATACTGATATGAAGACCCCGTCTGGTTACGGATGGGCAGGAGAGTGGGTAATTTACCAATGCTCTAATGTTAGTATTTGATGTGTGATGATGTGATATGTTTGGAAAAAGTAAAAAAAAAATGCAAGTCATAAAAAATAAAAGCTTGGACTTTCTTGAGGGAAACCAACTAATGACAAGTTTCTTCTCACAAGGACTTCAATCTGTTTTAACATTATCTTCCCCGTACTGTATTTTCCCCATACAACGTACTTCTGTGTGCAAATACGATAAGATTTTTTTTTTTTTTTTACATGACAAGCATATCGCATTAAAGAAAACAGAACTTCACTGAGGCCTGTATTGTCAGACAGTGGGAGAAATAGCCTGACGAAGGGAAACACAGACAGTCAGAGGGATACAAATGGAAGCAATAGCTAGTGTTCGTCACACAGCACGAAAGCCCTGGAGATTGTGAAGCTGTCACGGACAAAACACTGCATGAATATTTAGCAGCCAAATTAAAATTACAAAATACTAAACAAAAAAAGAGTAGGTGAAGGAAAAAGAAAGAAAATAAAATATTCCTGAAAACACCAGTGGGACAAGTGGCCACCTTTAATCCCCCACTAGTATCGTCATCGTTCCACCTTCCCTTCTAGAGAATACAAGTGTCTTAAATAATATGGAATGTAGTGAGTCTTGCAGTAAATCCTTAAATCACGAAACAGCAACGTAACTCAGCTTTTTGATCATAGTGAGAAGCACATACACAGGCAAAACAGTAAGAGTAACAGTGCAGTATTAATGCAAAAATGTTAATACGATGAGTAACAGCAATAAGCTTGGCACTGAGCTAGTCTTGATACATACAAGTGGCTGTGATTCCAGAAGCCACAGCAATAAACAGCAACTTTTGGCAAGAAATAACAAAACAAAACTTAATTTTACTTTTTTTATTTTAAGCAGCAGAGAAGTGGGTGTGAGAATAAACATGAAAAAATGTGCCAAGTTGCTTTATGTCACATATTTGCTACAAATTATAGCAACTTACGTTGGAATATAAATAAACATGTAGCTTATGACTATCGTACTAAGAGGAGAAAAACAGATTTTCAGCAATAAAAACAGCACTAGATAAAATAAAAGTACATTTTTCCTGTTTGCAGGGTATTATGTGCATTCACACTACATATCACACTTCAGTCACTTGCATATTTATTGTACTTTTAAGATATTAGCTTGTGGTCACTTTCCTACTGTAAATAATATCATTGGATGAAGACAATACATTAAATCATTTATAACAACCAAGCTAAACTCCATGAGCTTTCATCCCTTTTGAAAGCATCTGTACTACACTCAACAGATTACTTTGTTCTACACATTAAAACTGATGTTAAGTAAAAGAGCCAGTTACAACGTGGAGGAGTAAAAACATCAACTTCAACACCATTTAATGACAACTCCAAAATGTTTCTTCTTACTAAGTAGGGAATGTTCCCAATGATAGTATCCATCTGTCAGCGCACTGACATTTTATTATTAAGTAACTCCATTCATTAGAACTCTAACAGTGAAGTAAATGATGATCAATAGGTGATACACAATTCTACTAGGACATCAGAGTAAACTAAAGACCAGAAAATACAGCGTTAACCTCAGGAGACCTTGTGTAACCAGAAAAAGGCTCACTGTAGGCCCATTTAGCTGAAGGGTGCAGTTATAAAGCCAGTAGGCTGGCCAAACTTTCATTTTCACCCTCCCCTGTGCACCATTAATTCTTTCAAATCCACTTCCCTCCCACAATCTTTCAACCTATCGTCTCTCTCTCTTACAGATGGGAGATCTGCATGCTCCACAGCAGATCAGCTTTAACCAGTGTTGTTGTTACGCCATCCCCACATTTCTTTATCCAGTCCTCTCCTTTGCCCTATTTGCCTCCTGTTCTTGATGTGCAGAGGAGGTGGATAGTGCCCAAGGACAAAGATGAACCAGTTTGTTTAAAGAAGCGGCATTAAAAAAAAACCAAAACTAACCTAAATGCTATTTACTATTAACTGTTCTGCTACTATTTATTTTCTGTGACAGTCTCCTTGCCTGAACATATGCAGTGTATGAACGCAAACATATACTTTTTTTTGCGTATTAACATGCTTATAAACCTGTATGTGAGTGAGTGTGTTGACATGTATTGTGTCTTTCACTGTTTCTTCCTGTCTTTGTGTCTGTGGGAGGCAGAGAGGATAAGCGGAAAACTAAAACACTCACCAGCTCAACGAAAGAAAGCCCTCCGTAGCTGTGGGCCATGATGAAGACATTCTTGGCTGCAGCTTTGGACACAAAGTGATCCCACACGTACAACACGTGTTCCTCGGAGGAACCATTTTCCTGCAACACAAAATAAGACAGTACGATGTCAAGTCTAAAACAAAACAAAAAAAAGAGTGAGAGCAATATTAAAGACTTGAATACTGTAATGAAACACATAGAAGCACAAACAATGAGAATGTGAAGCATTGATAGAGTCATCAAACTAATGCTAAAGCTTCAACTTTCACCCTGGAGCCCACCAAAAAGAAAGAAGTATAAGAGAGAAACAGAAAAGTGGTGGTGGCCTGGGGTGATTTCCACAAAGAGCCACACTTCAGGAGATCAATAAGTCTTGCATATTGCAAATGCCCTAAATGTAAAACTCAATAGGCTAGGTGACGTAACGTTTAAATCTTAATTTGTACCCTGTTGCTGAATCGATGGCCCATCTATATGCCAGTAGAAGCATAATGGGAAGACACTAGGGGAAGGTCAAAGGAAAAAAACAACAACAGAGAGGTGATATACAAATGCATACACAATACACACTCAGGTACGGTGTAGCAACCACAAATGACTACCCATACACGTGTCCTCCGTTTCATCTGCATGACCACAGTCACATGTGAATGAACATAGACAAGAAGGCCAGAAGACATGTTTAATTAACCACACATGTAAGTGCTTATCCACAGCTGGAAAGAACAATAGCAAAAAGTACAGGCATGAAAAGGGCAAACGTTAATGAACTTGTGACATTGATTCTGGAGTTTGATTTCCTTTCAACCTGTCTGGTTTACAATAGAGATCACCAATACATTGCCACAGGAGGTTACACTGCACATGGTGCCTTACTGAGTAGAAACAACTGTATTGCGACATCCAAAGATCACAACACTATTGTATTTATGATAGCACCATGTAAGACCTAAACCTCATGGTTACAGAAACACACACCACACACACATACACACACACATTCTTTTAATTAGCATACAAAACATATATACAGTGGAAAAGAAAATGTTGAAATAAACAAACATAGCCTGCAGAGAATGGAGACTCATCTGTTAATTGAGTGTCAAACTCTACAATATGACTCCAAAACAAATAATTAGTGATATGAGGTAAAGGACAGAGGAGGAATCTTAAGAGACTTTTCTGTTAGTTTCCATAAATGTGTTTGTATTTTACAAAGCGAGAGAGTCGAATATCACAGAAAGATAATTAGGTAAACTTTTCCCTTTACTGAAGGTTGTAATTGAGAAGACATTTTTAACACACACACACATATAACCCTGTTATAGAAAATATGCTGTAAACTTGAGTTTTAGTAGAAAGTAAAGCATTTTGTGATTTGGTAAAATGTTTTCACTTGTGTGTACCAAAGTGTACACGTTTGTGTGCAGGTGTGTGTGGGCTTGTACTATTTAATGATGTGCTGATGTGTGTTTTTGTTGCCGTGTTTGTCTAGAGGTAAATTAACCTGTCAGAGTGTTTGTGTTTACTGCTAGATTAGCATGAAGGGGTTGTAGTGTCAGCACCCACCTCCATTCACAGAGTGTGATGCAAGAGCAAGCAACTCCACTCTGCCCTGCCCTTGTGCCACTGGTGCTATGCGAGTGCCCTTGTGCACGTGTTTGTGTGCGTTTGCTTGCGTGCATGCAGACAGTGGCTGGAGCAGAGCTGTCTGTTTGAAAGGCTGTGACATCAAAGTCCTTTGAAGTCTCCCTCTTCTCTCCTCCATGTCACCCTTTGACTACCCGAGGCTACTGCACTGGCCCCGCCTCCCTCCTCTACTCGTCTTCATTTCTCCCATCCACTGATGCCACCTGTCTTCTTCTTACCCTTCCATGCCCTGCTGTGTCCACCTTTACACTCACCCTTTAGTGACAAGCCATGCCATGGAGCCGCTAGAGGTGATTTACTGTACATTGCAAAAATTATGTTTGTATGTTTGACAGAGGGACACACATTCACAAAGTAGAGTAATATAAAGAATTCTGTTTCTCTATTGTCATCGCCATTGTATCAACAGTATCACACAAAACACTGACATGTTATCATTTAGGTAATATGGACAGTGAACGCTCCTGAATCAGCTGCCTTATAGGTTTAGCCAACATAGTTCTTTCAAAGCAAATATACACTACCAGCACTGGTCTACAATTTTTTAGAAATGATTTGCTTCAGAGATTAAATGTGCTAAATGTTACGTATTTTAATAAGATTAATTGGAAAATAAATGACAAAAGTGCCGGTTTGCTGATGTTTTCAAGGTACATGATTAAGTGTTATTACACATATATATTGGTTTATGTAAATTTATATTATAGTTTTATAAATCTTCCACTAAATAGAACCTGTAAAGTGAATGTATTCTAATGTGCAGACAGTGTTTTGAAGTAGATCTTGTAGCTCTGAGACAAATATTCCTTTTGAGTCAAACCCATTCTCTCGTTAATTCTTGAATTTCACATTTTGACCCAAGGCTGTATCTTGGAAAGTTCAGCCAACCAGCATTTTTTTTACTTGATTTTTCTTTATCAGTGACTCTAATGTGATAAAATTTCATTACTTTTATTCTGGAACAATTTTCCTTGTAGACCAGTGCAGTCAAAAGTTTGGACTCACCTGGTTTTTCTTTATTTTCATGGCTATTTATGTTGTAGATTCTCACTAAAGCCATCAAAACTATGAATGAACACATGTGGAATTATGTAGTTAAAAAAAAGTGTGACATAACTCAGAGCATGTTTTATATTTAGATTCTTCAAAATAGCCACATTTTGCTTTTATTACTGCTTTGCACATTCTTGGCATTCTCTGGATGAGCTTCATGAGGTAGTCACCTGAAATGTTTTCCAACAGTTTTGAAGGAGTTCCCAGTGACGCTGAGCACCTATTCGTCATTTGCGGTCCATCTCATGTCATTTATATTCAGTAGGTGAGTCCAAACTTTTGACTGGTAGTGTAAGAAGAATCTTTATATGTCAGTGTGTTATACATGTGAATATCGCTAGCTCAACATGCGGGAACAAATTACACCAGTGTTTTTCAACCTTGGGGTTGCCTAGAATTCAAATGGCGTAGCCTGAAATTTCTAGATATTTATTTAAAAAAAAACAAATAACTTACTAATAAAAAATATATGGTGAGTTAAGAGAATACATATAAGACATGACAAACTCTGAAGCTGAAACTGAAGCACGGTGGTACTGTTTATCTTTCAAATGTTCATTGTAGTCGGTTTCAGTTGCTGCAGCTCTTTCATAATTCATAGTTTGAGTTATTGTTTGTTCAGTATTAATTATCAGCCTTGTAAATACAAGCTGGACTGACTGTACATATCCTGACCAAGGAAAATCAAATTCTCACTTTGTGCAGCAATCTACACCTGGCTTTTCTGCCTCCCTCCAATTAACGTTATAGCAAACTATTACATGATCAAAAACAAATTAATTTTAGCCAAAAAAAAAAAAAAAAAGCCTCCGTTTTTAATGTCTGGGGTCGCCAGAAATTTGTGATGTGAAAATGGGGTCACGAGCCAAAAAAGGCTTGGAACCACTGGACTACACACTGCAGACTAGGAGCAGTGGGCTGTCATGTCAGATGTCCAGGGAGCAAATGGGGGTTAGGTGCCATGCTCAAGGACACATCACCCAACAATTTCTCTGCTGGGCCAAAAATGTTTTGGTAACAAGCTGCTTCTCCAAACCTCCAATCAATGGCTGCCCCCCCGAAATATGGATAACTGGTAATATCAGGCAACTGATATTTTCAGCTGATATACTTTTTCAGTAAAATTAAAAAAAAAGGTTTGGCATTGAATTTTAGGCACATACGAAACTCACTAATATTTCAATAATATTTGTCACTTATCACATTAAAACTTTAATAAGATAATAAAGAAATGTGCTTTTCTCATGTCAGTGTTAGGAAGCTTTTACTCATTCTCATTCGCAATCAATCAAGCTTAAAATCAGACTATCTAATGTGATGACTGGCATGTCCAAAAATCTCTCTACTCTTATACACATATTTTTGCCTACACTCTCAGTGGCAGGTGGTAGAATGACTGACTGACTGACAGACAACCTGGCATGCCAGTAGAGTGAATTATCTCAACAGAATTTGCATACTGTTGCAATTATTTCCTGGGGTTAATTAGCTGCAGTGGAGCACACTACCCTGTGAGACCAGTATCCTGTCACACAGTATCTTACCTTGTTTATTTATTTTCATCACTGTTTGTGAGTGTGTGTGTGTGTGCATGTGTGCATCTGGCATTGTCAGAATAGAGTCCCAACTGCACACCTGTTGCCAGAATCCTTCTGCCATGACTGTCATGGGACATTTGAGGGTGTCTGCTGTTTGTGCATGTGTTTTACTGTATGTCTCCCAAGTATAAAATGATCCATACTGTTCCCTTAGAGATTATAAAATTGGAATCAGCTCCCTAGATATTCTCAGAACTGGACACTCTCCAGATACTGACAGCTTACTATTCAAAAACAAATAAAAATGTGCAGTGAGAGGTAAGAAAAGAACAGCAGACAAAGAGAGAACAGGTACACATTACACAGTATATATAGCATATAGTGTCGATGTATCAAACTTAAGGAGACAGGTTCACTTAGCTCTGAAATCGTGCAGTCCTTAACCCTTTATTGGGCAAGTGACTATTTTTGGTCATTTCTGCACATATTATAAGACAGTGACAGCACCAGTTACAGTGAGGACAGTGAGTCAACAATCTCAAGTCCAATGTGGTCTACAGGGTCTGTAAGGTCCACTTCTGCATGAACAGTGAGTGTACCTGCTTTGTTCAGTACCATGAAGTAATGGTACTAATGTAAGGAATGATGTTCAAAGGGATAATGTGGATGTGGACAGGGGTCTGAATCAGCACATATGTTGGTCTAATGTTCTAAAAGTGATGTTCTAATGTTCTAAAATACATGTTCCTTTCACATTACATGTGTTTTTCTTGTATTTTTATACATACTTCTTGGATTTAAATTTTCTTTTCGCCACATACGGGCAAGGAACCAAATATGGTAACTTCATTGACCTTGATTTTGTACATGACAATAAAAATTTTGAAAATTTCACAAAAGTAATAAGGTCTTGTTATGTTCTCAAATAACACATCAAGGTTAAGATTTTGAATTTCAGAGTATTTCTATGAGTGGCCTATAAAGGGTTAATTACATATAAAAAAAAATGTACATTATACACAGATGTATAACATGCAAAAAGGACTAATGTGCATTTATGATTTGACAATAAGAAATCTAGAGCAGACAGCTCCTCCAAATATGTAATTTCGAGAAATAGTTTCTTACACTTCAACCCAAAGACTCACATAAAGTATATGCCCCCATGCACATACACATAAACAGGAAAGCTCTAATGCATGGACAGAGGCACAGACTTGTACACATACACACTCACACAAACCCGTTTCTTCAAAAGTTGTCTGTTCCAATCTTTGCCCTGTGTTTATTCACTGTAATGAGAAGCAGGGAAAGGAGAGCAAGGGAGAGCAATACGCAGCAGCCAGAATAACAGCCCCAACGCCAACACAAACCCAGTGTCTGACCAACACAGGAAACAATGAATCTAACAACATCAACACAATCTGACAAACAACCACTTCAGACCTCCCTGCTCCTCCCTTCTGCTCCTCCTCTCCAGTCATCCAAAACACACAGGACTTAAGAAAAACTTCTGAAGAAGCTGGAATTTCTAGTCGAGAGATGTTGAGCACCGTGGACCGGAAGGAATCTAAAGGATAACAGCCATTATACTTTTTACACACAGAAACCTTTCAGTGGAAGCCAGCAGTGTCAGGGCAGTGTCACGGGATCCCTAAACAACTTAATTGAATTTGAACCCTTTAGTGCTTTAAATCTTCCAAAAATGTCAGTATTTCAATGTGTTAGAACAGGAGCAACTAATGAAAAGTAATAGAAACTCAAATCACAACACAATATACTCTTTTGTGCAAACAGGTAAGATGACAGGTAGAAAGAAAGTAGATAAATTACTCAGGAGATCTCTTCTTTATTCTTACGCGATCACTGACACGCACTTAGATTCTGTGAATGGCTGACCAATATCTCTGTCCAAGCCTGCTCTAAGGGCACAACCTGCTGTCTTTGTCATTATACTCTGTAATAAGGCATGATCAGCCTGGAACATGATTGTTTTTATTTAGCCTAATGATTAAATATTAAATACACAATGAACATAATTACATGTTAGGCATAAGCAAAGAGGTTATTATTGTAAGTTAGTGTTTGTGTCTACATACGTGCGTGATTACGTACATGTCTCTGTGCACACAATTAAAAAGTGGACCTCAGTGACACCTGTTTGCAATTGCATTTTAATCAACGTCTGGTACGTGCACTCCTTCGCCATCTCTTTTCCTTTTTTCTTTCCTTCCCGTCTTTGTTTCTGTCTTTACTCTCTTTTAAGGCAGACAGAGCGCTGAAGTTAGCTAGAAGCTGTCTGGGAGCTGATGGGTCTGCTAGAATGGGAGACAGGAAGGTATGGAGCAAATTAGCGACAGAGATGGGAAAATAATGACTGTGGCATTGTGGGTAATTAGCAGGTATAGTACCTATGGAGAGCTGGGAATATAATGATGTGAGAAAGCGACAGAGAAAAGGGAGAACGAGGTGAAAAACGTGCAAGACTAACAAGAGGGGGAAAACTGTGCATGTGTGAAGGAAAGGGAGAGAGAGGGAAATGTATGTGTAGGTGTGCAGCTCAACTTTGCAATAAGGGGATATATACAGTATGGGGAGAAAGTGAGAGAGCGGATGAGAGAGAGAGAGCAAGACAGTGAGAAAGGAGAAAACTATAGCGTACATGTCATCCCACGTGCAGATTAGCGTGCTCAGACTGTATACAATAAAATAGCATGACCTTGGTGGGGTCAGTCTGCTCTGACAATATTTGCCAGGGCATTGTTTCAAATCAATAACTCATTAACAAAGTACAAAGGAAGTTGCTGTGGGTTTGTGAGATTCTTTATTAGAAAAGAGCGGCTCCAGGCCAGAAAGGTCATCGCTGTGACATCTCGGCTAGCCTTGCGCTGCCGCCCGGATTGTCAGGTGAAATTACTGCGAGCCATTAATTGACATAAGGCAAAGGAGAGCGGGCAGGCAGACAAGGCTGTGTTTGTTCCAGGATGACCCTGAGGTGCTGCTTGTGTGTGTGTGTGTGTGTGTGTGTGTGCATGTGTGTGTGTGTGTAGGTGTGTGTATGCCTTTTTTCAGGTCAGCCTGTATCCACAGCAGGGTTGTGTGCAGAGAGAGAGAGAGTTAGAGAGAGAGACAGAGAGACAGACAGTGCTCAGTGTGTGGGGGGAGCGAGGGAGGGCAGGATGGATGTGTTTGATGGTTGACCTGACTAGAAGATTGGGAGCAGGGATCTGAGACCAGCTACACTGGTTCTGCCTTGAGCAAACACACAAACACACAAGTATGTGTACATGCACAGATGTTATGTACTACTACACTTAACACAATTCTACAAATGCTCACACAAACAAACAAGCACAAAATGAGTTTTATTCAAGTTTGAAACTTTGAGAAGTAAAATGAACTTTCACTGTAAATTGCAAAACAATAAGATAAACTTGAAGTTAAAACACACGCAAACAGGGTATTTCTCTCATGACCTTAAACACACAAAAGCAAAGCTAACAGAGGCAGATACACACAGGTCAAAGCTTTTCTCTATCATTCTCACACAGAAATACAGAGCCAAGTAAAAAGATGGCATCTAGCCAATTTGTTCTCTGCAGCAAGCAGGTGAGCTGCCCTCTAGCCCTGGTCATTGACCTCTCCTCTGACCAAGTTCAAAGGTTAATCAAGTCCCTACCTGTCCTTGGATATGCTGAGCCTTACTTCCTGGCATGACAACAGGTCAAAGGTCAAATAAATCCTGTCTGTATAATTGCTTGTGGGCCACAGATTGGGGCAAAAGGGGTGAAGGTGACAAAGAGCAAAAATCATTCCCAAAGGGAAACACTGTAGCACCATGTTGAATACAATTACACGTGTGTGTGTGTGTGTGTGTTTGTGTGTCCACGTCTTAATGCTTATAATCAAGTTGTGGTACGTGCGGGTATGTGTGTGTGTGCATGTTCATGTATCCTCAGGATGCTTTGTACTACAGTGTGAACATGGGGAAACAGAAAATCACTGCTAAAAACAGACAAGGACAAGGATCCCAGCCTGCCCCTGTGGACAGCTGCAGCTGGGAATAATGGGTCTTGGAGAGGCAGGGTCTACATAATGGATGCACCTCCGTTTAGGAAATATATTGTGTACGCGCCACAGCAGGAAAATCAGTATGAGACTGTAAAAGACCCCTCTTTGTGCTAGATCACTTAAATATTAAATGTCAACACGCACTACAGACTTTTGACCCCGCACTATAGATATATCCAAAGTATTATATGAAAAACAAAGGTCAATCACACCCAGAAAAAAATATAAAGCATCTGCTAACGTTAACAAGAGTGAAAAAAAGACCCCATCAAGTTTAAACACAAGCAAATGAGAGAGACATATTTCTATGCCTCCAAGGTGGTTGGATTATTACAAAAGTATTAAAGGTTGTAGTAAAATGCACATATATCCTTCAGTATTATTCATACAAGTCTCTATTTGTGATGTTGAATATCAAGAGGAAAAAAAAGAAATAAACTAATGACCTCAATCTGATGAACCAAAATGCTATAGGAGTGATCATCTCACTGTCGATTTCACTCTAAACATTTAATGAGCATACAATGCAAGATGTTAAAGGGGAAGCATAAAACCTACGACAGAAAGAAGGAAAAAGTATTTCAGTCATTTATAAAAATAAGTGGTGCTTAAAGAAAGGAAAAGCTCTGTTTTTTGTCCCTTTTGCTCTTTTTTCCCCTTCTTCTTTCCAAGGCCTGCTGGCCTAATCCCAGCCAGCCAGCCTTGGGTGAACTCTTTGGAAGCTTCTTAAGCCCATGAATGTGCCTTTTGTTCCTGCCATTCCTCCGCTTGGCTGACAGAAAATAGCTAACTGGATTACTGCTAAAATTCAGAGTAAAGTGAACTCCCAAACTTCTATATGGCAAAGTGCTAAGAAAGCACCCCCCCCACACACACCCACATCACCCCTCCGTTATCCTCATCAGCATCCCTCCGATCACTTTTTATATTCCCCCATCCCTCCCTCTGTTCTCCCTTTTTCTCTCACTCCTTAACTAACATCCCCCTAAACATGGCCCAGTGGTGTGTGATCTGGAGGAGGGGGATTAGATAAGGTTGAGAGGTTGCACACTATGAACCCAAGGCTAAAAAGTAAGAATCCTAAAAGCAGTTAAGAGCTTATTAATGTGTGTAAGGAAGCGTATTAATCAACTCAACTCTATCAGGGGGCTGTAGTAAAGCTTAAATTTACAATGTAATTGTATGAGTCTCCATGTCTATTTATACACAAGCGTTAATTCAAGCTTGTGCTACTTTTTGGATAATTATAGATTTCATTACATTTTGAAGCGGAGAGGTATATATTTGAATGTGTATATCTGAATGGCTGTGTGCAGGTGGTCCAGCAGCTCAGCAGGAGTTAAGACTACGAGGTGTATGGAATAAAAAGGCTTGTGTGAGTGTGTGTGTGTGTGTGTGTTTCCGTGTGCGAGTCTGCACGGCTTGGCTGGGCGCTTTAAAAAAGATGAAAACAGCCTTGCTAAAGAGGTTTGATTTGATCCACCACCCACCCTGACTAACAAAGGTGAAGGAGAAAGACATACGTGCGCACACACACACACTCACACTCACACACAGACGTCCAAACCTTAGTTCTCTTTCCACCTCCTTCACTCTTTTGTCTGCCAGTTTGTGTATGTGTGTGTGTGTGTGTGTGTGTGTGTGCGCTTTTGTGTATCTGCATGTAGGTTTATGTGTGTGCATGTGACAGCTTACTCTGGGGTGGACAGAGGCAGACCAGTGGAAAGTAAAGCAGTGAAGGAGGAGGCGAGGTCATACACACATACATCCTGCTGACTTCTGGGTCAAAGGTCAAAATTCAAGGGGCACCAACACAGAGACACGCTGCTCACTCATTAATCTTTATCCCCAATCTCACAGTCCCAGCATCTGAGGACAAGTGTATTTCACTGGAAACTCCAAACCTTGTAGATGACCTTTATTCTTTCCGTTTTGTCGGTCAGAAAAAATACAAATACATACTTTTTGTTCTATACTGAGTGAGTCTTTTGGAGTTTTAATGATGCATCATGGCATTTGTAAAGCAATCAGAACCTAATACTAAGTCATAAATAATACTGAATCTTCTCATGGGATGATATTAACAATGCTACTTTTCTATCTTCAGAGTGAGTTGAAGATTTAAGCGAGTGGACGGATGGAAAAGAAAAAATGAAAGGTACAGAAGGAATGTGTAAAAAGAGAAGATGGAGAAAGGGAGACCACCATGGAATATGATAATAATTCAAGTTCAAATCAACAGAAAACAAAAGTTACTAATGGCTTATCAATTGTACATCGGGCAAAATGTGGATGGTACTACCAATATGACGAGATAGAAATGTCATGTCATATTGTGTTCTGGTGTTTAACTCACTGTCTTGCAAATCGCAATCTTTACATCAGGGCTTTTGTCATTTGGGTGCTTCATACTGTTCCACATTACGGGGACACTGGGGGAAAATTTGCATGAAGGAAACACAAACAAACACAGAAGCAAGCGAATAAGGCACAGAACGAGGTACTTCTAAATGGTACTTCTGTGTACGCTAGTCCTAAATAAAAGAAGAAAATGAAATGTAATGAAGTATGGTTTTGCTATTTTTAGCCATTTTCTAATTTAATTTAGAAAACAATCACTGTTTTATGATATATCCTCCTGAGACCCAGGAAAGTAAAAGTTTTAGCTTTTTTTTTACATTAAATAATTGCCTTGGTTGCAAACAGCATGACACAACAGTTTTTTTCAGATACATTAATTAATCTAGTTCTTTTTGATGGGATGTCCTTTGCAGGGGACAGCTTGATTGTGTCTTTGAGTAAAGCTGTAAAACTCTCGTCCCCTACAGAAGATGAAAATGCATTGCTGAGTCTCAGGAGGATATATATATATATATATATATATATATATATATATATATATATATATACACACACACACACACACACACACCCATAGCTTTACAAACATACACAAATTGGGACTCATTTTAATGATACTCATAGGCAATGAACATTACATTCTAGCTAATGATTTGGTCCTAAAAATGACAAAATGAGACAGTGAAGAAACACAGTGTTGTGGTTTACATGACACCACAAAGATGGACACAATTCTAAAACATGGATGCTTCATAAAAATCTTTAACCTGGCATCACAGATCCATATAATCAGCAAAGTGTCAAGAGGATCCCAAGATTAGTGTCACCAATTCAGAATCTGACCAAATGTCAAATATGGTCACAATCTCTCATTCTGTTCCTGATTTACATTGTTGAATAATGGCCAGAAAATGGTTTCATCAGAGGATTATGATCTTGCAGTGAAGATGATCTTTGACCTTATGGATATAAATCGTCATCGCTTCATCATTTACCCTGTTACATTTGTGAAATGTGTTATAATTAGTGTATGAATTTTGGGACATGTTTTAGGAGGTCAAATTGACCGACAAATCTACTCTGTTTATCCTTGAATACTGAACATTTGCTCCAACTTTGAAGAAAGTCCCTCAAGGCATTTCTGAGATATTGCATTCACGGATTTGGGTGGATGGACAGACAGACAGAAAACCTGTAAACACAACATAAAAATTGCAAAAGAGTAATATGGAGTTGCGACTAATTATCCCTTATTAAAGTGTGTGTAAAGGTACTGTCAGGGGGGTGAGAAAAAAAATAAACTTTGTTGACAGCTCACACACAACGCGTGAGTCCCACAGCAGCACAAACTCTTGTCAAACACCAGAGACTGACGTATTTCACACACACATAACCACCCACACACAGACATGTACATGCATTGCTGTGATGCTACTGCTATCAACCAAAGTACAACACAGATAATCAATGTGAATATTATTCAGATGTGAAATGAAATATGAAAGTGTCTAACACGTGGTACCCTTACTTTTTAATGTCTTGGTGAAATGAAGCTGATCAAAAGAAAGAAAATAATTAGCCTGGACATTATCCAAATAGAAAATCCACAATTTCGCCGGGAAACAAAAGCATTTAATAAAGAGGAGAATATCGCTTTTATTTCTGATCGTTTTTGACAATATTTATTTTCAGAATAAAACTCGATTTATGCAAAGGGTTGCTTCCTTTGTTTGACCAC
Organism: Sphaeramia orbicularis; assembly: GCF_902148855.1. Classification (NCBI taxonomy): domain Eukaryota; kingdom Metazoa; phylum Chordata; class Actinopteri; order Kurtiformes; family Apogonidae; genus Sphaeramia; species Sphaeramia orbicularis. Next base: position 29,529,623 of record NC_043965.1, read on the forward strand.
AAGGTAAACTGGCTGAGGTAGGTGCCTCAAATCATGTGTGTGTGTACGTGGGAGTGTATGTGAGTGTGTGTGTGTGTGTGTATGATTAGGGGGAGCGCGGTCAGTGTAGCATGATAAGAATGTTGCTGTGTGTTTGCAGAGTGTGTGTTAGGGAGATAATAATCCCAGCGGTCAACAAGAGTGAAGGGCCAGAGCTGCACTGACCAGCCCACCATATGAGAGAGAAAAAGAGAGAGGGAAAGAGGGAGAGGAAGAGGGAGAGAGGGAAGTAGCCATGTGGTTAACACTTGCTCACTGAGAGGCGACTGGAGCACGGCCAACCTCTTCACACACAGGCTGACCACACAAGAGCCTCTCTTTCTCCCTCTGCATCCCATCCTCCATGCCTCCCTCATTACCTAACATTTCCTTCTCTTGCTTCCTCATCTAGCCTCCTCCCACCCTACGTCTTGCCTCTTTTATCTTAGCCAAACTTGCCCAAAATCCTACCTCCCGTTTTCTCACCTATATCTCGTTTTCTTCCTCCTCCTACACCCTTAAACTGTCACTCCGTCCACCTCCCCCATCGGATCTGCTTTAGATGAACATCCATCCCTCTGTCCCTCCGCCCCAACTCTCCAACCACTTCCTTCCTGCTTTCTTTTTCTGTACCGCCTCCCTCTCTTCATCCCTGCGACATACCCGTATTGGGATCCGTTCAGTTTCCGTCTCCTTCTGCGGGTTGCGGTACTTCTCATAGAATTCTCTTTTCTTCTTGCTCTCTTTGTCATCTTTGCGTTCCCTCTTTTCGGCGGGTTCGTCTGATAGTTCGACAGGCGAGCTCAGGGGAGAGGACTTGGCTGGCTTCTCCACCTCCAGGTAGTTCTCGTTTGGGTTGAGGACCATCACGCCATAGTTCTCCTACAACAGACATAACATTTGGATGTCATAAGATCAACAACGTCTGCATTAAAACATGTTTATATTAAACTGTCTTTCATTCAACATAATGTCTTATTTATTTTCACATACAAAGCTTATTCTTAGAAACTTTATATATGTATAGCATCTTTTATCAGAAGCTTTACTTTTCAGTGTATGAATAAAAAAATAAACAAAAATAACACACAAATTAATCATTAAATAAAATAATCATAAAACAATGAACATAATATACATAGATGAGGAGACAGCATTCACATCTTTCTAACTTTAAAATTAATACAGTCAGTGAAAACCAAACACATTCTTTCATTTGTACTGTTTTGTTGTAAAAGTATTTTTTCAGTTTTCAGCATTTTGTCCAGTGGTAACTCAGTGCCACATTGCAATTGTCATATAACGGTGTCTACGATTTTTACTCAGTCAAATTATTGCAACTTTCCCGGGGCTTATGGTGTATAGAAAATAATGGACTATATATATATAAGCAAAAACCAGAACAATAGTTTAAGAAAGACCAAGACTTGGAGGAAAGAAAATGCAAATACACACACGCACGCACACACACACACACATGCACAAGAGACGTTAGAGAAAGAGACAGAGAGGAGAGTGTAACTCCAGGGACCAGCCAAAGAAGTAACTGGGGGATTGGAATTCACTGACGGTGGTTTCAGTCGGTGAGCAGCATTTAGTGACTCTAAAGGCCACTTGTCACTTAATATCAAACCCAATCGATCCCACTATCACTCAGTGTGAGAGTAAGCTGCAACTGCATGCGCAAATCTGTATAAGTGTGTGTATGTGACTTTAAAAGCACCTTTCCAGACAAAACTCTCGCAATCCATTACCTAAATATTAATGTTTACTGATGAAAAAAATAAATGAAGTTTCAAACTAGCATCCCCCCCCCCCAAAAAAAAATAAAAAACACAGAATGGAAAATTAAGAATTTAAACAGACAGGCAATGCCAAGTTATAATAAGAAGGAATAAGACAGCGGAAATGTATTGTGGAGAAAAGGAAATTTTCCTGTAGCCTTTAGTGACTTATTCAACTTTGAAGCCATTTTAATTAACTGTGTTTATTGTCCCAAGCACTCTGAAACTAAAGCAGGAAATGGAAGGATTCCTGTTTCACTTTGGTTGGGCTTTGCATACACAACCCCCATTGTGAATACACATACACACACAACCCAAGCCTCTTACAAACTTATTGGTACAAGGATGTGCTTACACACACAACTAAAGAGTATGAAAGATATCAGTGCTGACAAAAAGACCTTTAAGAGATGTGAAAGAGAGTTGTGAGCAGCATCGTCGCTCAGCTTCCTCTGTGAATCGCCATCGTACACACTGTCTTCTCAACACGGCACGTCTCCTCTTCCTTAATAAGTGTTAACACAATGTGCATGTCTTCTGTTGACGCAGCGTGTGTGTGTCCCTCCTGTGCCCATCGACATCAAACCTGCCACACACCCCTTCCCTTAGCACCTGCTGTGTGTTGACAACAGCAAAATGACACTTTCTCACTTATTCAGATTATAAAATTAGTCTTGATTCTCACTCCCTTTCATATTCAGACAGGACTCTCCGCCACTCTCTAGGCACATATATAATATATACGACTCATAAATGCCCACTTTTAAAAACTAATAAATCAAAACAGTATTAGTTGTAACAAGAAAGACATGACCAAACCCATTACTATATAAAAAATGGGTTTTGATGGATGGACTTTTTTTTTTTTTTGAAAGATTATGGCATCTATTAAAACAATAAAACAGAAGAGTAAACAAAAGAAGGAAATAGAAAATAAAAACAATTGGAGGATGAGAAGGGAAAAAGACACAGAAAGAGAAAGAGGAAAGACATATATTAAGAGGATAGAAAAGCTAGGAGATGCACAGGCTTGTAGACTAACCAACCATATTCACACCAGCTTTGTGCCACTGCCCACTGGTGGTAGCCTGATAAAATAACTGACAAGACCAGTTCAGCTTATGGCAGGAATATTATAAACATGATTCTGAAAAATATTTTTTCATATAATATTGAATACAATATGAAAGTCAGTATATGCATACTGACTATATATATATATAGATAGATAGATAGATAGATAGATAGATAGATATGTATATATATATATATATATATATATATATATATATATATATATATATATATATATATATATATATATATATATATATGAATAAATAGATGTTTGTATGCATTGGCAAAAAAGACCTTAAAAAAAAAAAAGTCACTTGCATTCAGACACCTTCACACCACTTTGTGTGCATTCCTGCTTTCCCCTAATCCTGGTTCACAAGGCCAAAAGTTAATAGTCTAGCAACTCTGGTCCACGTGTTCTAATGCCAACCCCAAGTGCCCTACAACCATGTGTTCCTTTTAAAGCTATTGCTCTAACCCATAGTGGTCAATAACCCTTCCTGGCCTTAAGAATACTAATGCTAACCTCAATTGGCCTAGTTCCTAGCCTTTAGCATCTGGATGCTAACCCTTAATGGCCTATAGCCTTTCCTTTGCAGAGGCTAACACACCTAACCAAGCTAACAGCGCTAACCCTTTCAGCTGTCCAGTCACCCAGAAGGACATTGCTGTTAAAGCGACAACTGCTGCTGGCGTACTTAGTCTGGACGAACAGGGCCGCAAAGTTCACCTCTATGTCGGAAACCATCATTTATTTAAACACTGAGAGGTCTGTGTTGGTGTCAGGATAACACAGCTCACCCTGTCCAGACATTTCCTCCCCTTATTCTTCTCTCCATCAACTAAGTACACAACAAGTCTGGTGCTGTTGGCTGTCTAAATTAATAAAATTAATTATATTTGCTTTGATCAAAGTATGATGACAATACTGTGATTGATTGAATTATCAGATATACAAACATACACAAAAAATGAAACACACACACACATGCTCATGCACGTTAAAGTATAGTGTGATATTTAAAAGAATAAGCACAACGCCAGTGCTTTCCTCAAATCCCACAAAACTAATTTCTCCCACAGAGCTAATGTTCAGTGTTCCAGGGTTTGCATTGTTTTGTGACTGTTAAATCTCTCAGCCATAAACCTTTCTAGAGTTAGGTCATCTGGTCTTTGTGCTTTGTGCTAACTGTTACGTCTCTCCCACATACACAAAAAGTGAATACATTGGCTAAATCTGATCATTGTGTTGTGATGTGCTGTCAAAGTGTGAACCTAGCACAAATGCACCTTGCAAACCATGGGTCACCCTGCTTTTTATACTGCTAAATCTCCCACTCGCACATTGCTAACTTCAGGCTGCTTTGTCTTTGTTCTATCCACACACTGTTGCAAATTAAACACACACACACGCAGTCCTTTAGCGTTGGTTTAGTTTTGTCTTTCTGCTGTAGTGTGCAGACTAAGTCTCTTCCCATGCCCTGTGGGTGCCCCTGTGCCACCATCACACTGAGTGGCTGCCCTGGGGCCAGCGGTCAAGAGGGTCGCCCCGACCCCTCTAAGGGGGGGTACCCCGACCCCCATCACCCTGCTCCGGACGCTCCTTAGCTTTTCTTTGTCGGCCTGTCGTGCACCAGATAACACAACAAAGGCAGCTGCTGCTAAGGAAACCAGTGCTTGTCTCATCATCATCATGAAACCCTTCCTCTGCCCATATCCTCACATGTAGTATTCAGAGAATAAAAAAAAACTCCCTTACTATGTAAAACATATTCAGGAACATTTTAATTTGAAAAAAAAAAACCAAGCTATATGTAAAGCTTTAATATGAATAATGGTAGATTTTTTTCATAATTTTAGTGCAAAATTCAAGTCTGATTAATGCTTGTGCTGTTGAGTATGTGCAGTATACACTTTGATGAGACTGACATGTCCTCTTTATGGTCAAACTGGATGCCATTTGTCCAATTGAACTTTGATGATAATGGATAATTATTTTTCCTTCCACTCTCGCTATAAAAAAGCGAATAGTGTGTGCCTGTGTGTGTGTCCACATGCAGGTGAATACACAAGTGTGAGGAAGAGTAAATAAGACATCTCTTTAAGACAGCACCTCTATTTTTCCAGTGGTGTTGTAATGAAATGAAATGTGTCTAATGTGCGGGAGCAGGAGGAGAGGCGGCCGGAGTGAGAGGGTGTTTCATCTGTGCATGTGGAGCTCAGCTAAGCTTTGATGTGAGAGCTCTCATGTAGTGAGCAGGGCTTTGGGCACAGGGAAAAGGACAGCACTTGACAGGTACAAAGCATGGCTGATAGCGGTCACGGGTGCATGCAGTGAGAAAAGTGGATGGTATGGTTTTGTGAATTTGAGATTGTGTGCGGCTGTTTGCTGAATAGCAGCATATAAACGCTCTTTTTCACATTGCACTTAAATTTTAATCCGTTTGTGTATCTATGTGTATGCATATAACATCTCAGGAAACAGTGTGCAGTCTGTAGGTGTCCATTAATATTGCCTCTCAGGCAGCTCATTTTATTAGTTTACTGTCGGCTCACTGTTAGGATCAGGGTAAGCGACGCTCCCTTTTCTCAACAGCAATGGCTGCACTTCCTTGTTTCAGTAATACACAGCACCCGATTCGCTCATCAGACTTGACTGACAGGGGGGAAAGGGTCACCCAGCATGGCATACCCAATAAGAGGAGGAGGAGGAGGAGGGGATGTCTGCAGGCTACAGTTGGGTCTGAGATCAGAATGGAGGCGCAATGGCTGACCAAAAAGGGAGGTGAAGTTGGAAAATAAGCAAGAGTGTAGTGGCACAACAGTTTGTGTACACTTCAGTTACTACTGGCTATAATGACATGCAAAAATGTAGCTTTTGTGTTTTTTTCTTAACATGAAGAAGCCAAGAGAGAAGGTAAACATTGCTTTAACAAGTATATTCTCTCTCTATGTCTGTCAGGGCCACCCTGCTCTGTGTGACCTTGTCTGTCTCCATCTCTACGTGAGCTTTTTCTGCATGCAGGGGCCCTTTATCCATCCAATCCCCCTCTTTTTCCCCTCTCTCTCTCCTTTTTTCCCACTCCCCCTCTCCCTGAGGCAGACATCCCACACAGATCGCACAGTTCTGTCAGATTAAGTCACAGTGCCCCCTTTCTCATTTTAACACAGCACCAGTCGGAGACCCCCCTCCCATACCCTCTAAACACAAAGCTATGTTTCTCGGTGAGTGGAAGGGTGGGAGAGTTCTTACTGTACCATAGGGGCTATAGAAAAGATATGTGTGTATCTTAGGGGTGATGTAAGAGGGGATGAGACAGGATTGTCATCAGCCTGTCAGCACAAAATCAATCATCATCTTGATGACTTGGGATTCCCATGGGGCCAGATGAAAAGTTACAGAACAGATTTTAATGGTATTAAATATTATCATGTTACCATTTCTTGAAAAAGGCAGAGAAATATAAACATTGGCATGTAAAACGATCATCGTCAGATTACAGACTAAAAATATATGAGGCCGCACACAGTTTATAGTTTGCCTAAATTAAGTTTTCAAGTGTAAATACATTGATATATCTTATCTTGCTTAACCCATATTGCTGCACATTAAAGAAATCAAACAACCAAGGCAAATGTTAACATAGAAAAAGTAACACATACTGAAGCTTTATCTCCCCATCTGCCCTGTGAGTTAATTTTGAACAAATTGCCCGCTGCAGAGGTTTCTCTTCTCATAAAGAGTACACATTTAATTAAGTTTCTCTAAATTCAACTTTTCACATCAAGTTCAAAGACTCCATTCAGTGTTTGCTTCACTAATGTAGTCGTACACTAATTTAGTCAAAGTAAATAAGGCTCTGTGGTAATGATTAACTTTTTCTTGATCTTAATGAGCACAAATAGTTTGGGTCAGAATAAGAGACTAACCTTTTGAGCTAGTCAAGTAGTTGTGTCTGTAATAAGAAGCAGAGTTTTTAACCTTGGCATGGGTGTCTTGGCTCATTTGGATATTGTTTATATGTGGAGCTGAATATTTATAAATGAGTTCAAAGTGGAGCAGTGGGGTGGAGGAAGTGAAGAGAATAGCACAGCTTCTGATCCCTGATGCCTCAGTTTCTTTTCATGCTCGCATTTACATTTCTTTCTCTGTGTTTCTCTTTCTATTTCTCTCTTCCCGTCTCACTCCTCCCGACCTGTCTATTTTCAGCACCTTAGTGAAAAGATAGCGATAAAGACACACTCCAGACATTGCTGGGTAACTCACTCAGTACAACGACAAGGCCAGCTTACATCTTCGTTATTTACCATACTCAGCATATGTGAATCTGTGAATATGTTTAGCCACTGTCCATGCTTAACGGTGCTGCATGCTGATCAAGAGGAAGCATCCGGGTGTCATAAACATATACCACCACACACTTATACACACACTTTAGCTGACACACACATAGTTCGCAGGCCTTCTTCATCTGCTCTCAGCACGACACACAGAGGGAGGTGCAGGGTTGGGGCTGGGGGTTGCTAGACTGGGGGTGGGTATAGCATTAATCACCGTCCAGGTGGAAATTGTCAGAGCTATCGATTGTGCAAGTAAATGTTACACAAGTCATTTGTCAACTTTTTTTTTAAACAGAAGACCCGTATGTCATTTGCAAAGATGCTACTGTGAATGTAAACTAATAAGCAATAGGATTTAACAACTGTGTCACCAGATGTGCTATTGGGTCTTTAGCCACGTAATAACAATACAAATATTGTAATGTTCCAAAAGTTGGATATATTTGTTTACACGTTGCAATATGTTAACAATTAGACAAACTAGCTGTTGTACTGAAATGGGTTTTGGCTCTCCCTGCAGTAGTAAAGATTAATAAGTCTATTGCACAATAAATTAACAGTATTTCCAATAAAGTTTAATTTTAGGGAATCAAACATGTGCGTGCCACATGCATAGCAAAGGAAATACAGGAAGCAGGAAGAGTCCTCCAACCACAGAGGGAAAGCTATGGGGAAATAAATACAGGAGGCTTATTCTGATGCCGTTAGCATTTTGATTTATATATTCTATATTGTCTCCCCTAAGCATACACATGTATTTTTAATGAGGGCAGAGAGAGATATAGATCATGGAATGATAGGTGCCTCCCTGCCCTCCTGCCTAACTATTTAATGTATAAATCAGCTAGAGAGGAGAGCAAAGAGGGGAGGCAGAGAAGATGGGAGGAATCCCCGGAGCAAACCCGTCCTGAAGGCCACCGACAATCGTGCACAGAAGGGAGAGGGAAAGACAAAGCCACTGTTAAAATCAACCGATCAGACAGATGTGATTTCTAAATGAAGATGACTATTCTATGGAAGTGATGCAGGGGAATTTAGCTGTCATTAAAACAGTCATTTGATTTGTAAGAAGATAAAAAGCTGTTTCTGAGTATATTGAAAATGAAAATTTTCTACATTTCTGCTCTTATATGCTTATATAATGATTACAATGACTTTGGCACTATATGAAGCTATACGTCACCTGCAAAGTAAAATCTTATGGACCAGTGTCAAGGAATGTTTCTATTTCACCATCTGGACAGGTAGTTAATGCGTTAACACACATGAGCACACATACGGTGGGTGTGAGACACTTGGCCATATGTACAGACTCCGACAGTCTGGGTCAGTGACTGGACACATCTAAACATTGTAGATACAGAACATGAACACATGTATGTATACACCCAGACACCTACATGGCCATCAACATGGTAAAATAATATAGAAGGTTTTCAAGATGTATTACATTAGGAAGAAAAATAACTGTATGTCTGTCTTATTAATATAATATAGTCATATACATATATATATATATATATATATATATATATATATATATATATATATATATATATATATATATTTGATTTTTTTTTTTTTTAAGTTAATACTAGTATCAGTTAGCTGACAAAATTGTTCACTTATGTGTTTTATATGATCAAACCAATAATTAAAGGAAAAAGCTGGTACAAATTTGTGGGTTTGCAGCTCAGGACGTCATCTTTCAGTAATCGGCACTGCATTGGTGAATAATGAGACTTTGCTGTTGCACCCATGGTATTAATCTTACTGAACATCACAGGACTACTCTGACCTCCATATGTCAAAGGTCAAAGAGAGATCCCTTCAACTCTGTCCTGTTATTGTGACCTAGGCACAGAGAAAAGCAGTTGTCCAGCAGGCAAATATTACTGTTGCTATGTAAAATCTCAGGTTATTTGCAATACATTTTATGCAAAATGGGATTTTCTTCAGAGGAAACGTTCTCATCTCGGTCTGCAGTAGTAGAGTGCACTTAAACACAACAAGCAACAATCATGCAATGGGCAATAAATCTGAAGACAACTGTACTCACACATACAATCACAATGACACACACACACTCTGACAGTCCAAGAGTCTGACCTCTCTCTAAGTGGAGCTACACCACAGGTCCATAAGTCAGGGGAGGTCGCCACAGCCAATCACAAGCTGTGTTTGAAGTGTGAAGGGTAAACACTATGACTGGTCTGTGCTGCCATTTACTCTGCTTATTTTCACAGGATGTAACCTAGAAAAGAGATGGCAGAGAATATAGTGTATCTGTGTGTGCGCATGCATGCATGTCTGTGTGTTCCAGTACATTTTCCATAGTGTCATTACCACATGGCTGGGTTTATGCTTCACAGCACACACATGGAGCTACGCATGTATGTTGGAATCCCCTTCATCCTCTCGCCATACAGCCAAATCCATGCTATGGTAACTAGGAAACCATGCATGGAGCAATAGACATTTTCCTATTAACCCGATGTAGCCTTCAAAAATAGTTGAAAGCAATTAACCATGGAAAGCGGCTGTAAAACACATCCTTTCTCTCTTGAGCTCGCTCTCTCACACACAGACCAATCCCCTCAACCCCACTATTACCGCAATCTTTACTAGAAGCTCTTTCAAATGTACTACGTTTTTAAGACCACCTGTTGTCTATTATTTTTACATACTGCTTTTCTCATAAATCATAACACTGGGTAATTAATCAAGCTGTCAAAACAGGGACCGGAGGTCACCTGGAGGGGTCGGAGGTGGTTGCGGGGCCGATGGAGGTCAGGGTCACACTGCATTCCTCATTATCAGGTTGGGATGGGAGAGAGGCCGGGCAAACAAAAGCGAAAGCAGATGGAGGGAAGGGACAGATGAAAAAGAGAGCTAGAGAGACAGAGAAAGAGAGAGAGGGAGAAGAAGAAATTGACAAAGAAAACTGAAAGAAGCTGTCAACTGCCCACAGATGAAGACAGGGGTGGCGATTCAGAGAAGGGAGACATCACATAAAGAGGTAGAGAAGAAAAAAAGAAAAGAGGAAAAAAGAGCCATGAAAAAAGAACAAAAGAAATTTACAAGATGTTTCTACTGTACAGACCTGAAATTGGCTGCAGAGAGGAGAAAGGAAGGAGGTACGGTGGTGTGGCTTATTCGATGAGAAAATAGGGAATCAGCTGTGGAAGTATGATTGTTATCTTGTTCTCTCTCCTTCTAGAGTGTGTGTTGGTGTGAGTGATGAGGCAGACTGATATCTCTCTAAGAGGAGTGTGTATCGGTGTCTCAGTGGGTTGAGAGCCAGTTCAGAGACACCGGGGCCACGGGCCTGGAGTGGCATGTTTCGATTCAACAATACACAGTGCTGATTAGATCAACCCTGATTAAACTGGCATAACACACACAGACACACACTCACACAGGAGCAGCATAAACACCCACAAACGAACCTAAAATCTGAAAAAAATGAGTCAAGTCTATTTCTGTATCTCACACTCTGCAATGGTGTTATTTGCTAAAATAAAGACAGAAAAGAATAAATATTCCCATATTAAGCAGTTACTGTTTTCCTATGTTGTTCTGGCTCACTTATGAAGGGTTTTATGCAAACCAAAATGTGTTGACAATCAAGTACAATGAGTTATCTCATTATGTTAGGTGTGAATATCTAATGCGAAGTTATAAGTGCATCATCAACAACAAACAGGCAAAATGCTCTGTAGGGATGATAAAAGGCTGGGAAAGATTACTGAAATAACATGGGGGAAAAAAAAGGAACAATTTAAAAAGTGCAAATGCCGCGAAACTCGTCCTACGTTCATGGCCCCCTCCCCTTCGTGGAGCGTGAATTCTCAGGCGTGGCTCGCTCTATCAAAAACATCACTCTTGAATGAGGCGCCGACCATTGCGCAAAATTAGCTGTCACCCTTTTCTCAAAATCTTTGTTAATCTTGTTTCCAGTGTTTGCAGATTTATCAGCACATGCATCAATGTCAGCTCCTTGGTTACTGAGCCGCACTACTTGGGAGAAGATATAATTAAAAATGTTTGGGGCATGGGGGGTGGGAGAGGAGGGCTGCTGAGGAGTGGGAAAGCGAGGAAAGACAGGGTGGGGGTGTTTGAAGAAGGAAGGTGAAGTCTTCCTCTCATCTCATAGTTTCCCCCTGGGAGCCAGTGGAACACAGAGCCAGTGATAACAGACAAACGGGCTGGGCCGCACCTCTTTTTCCTTCTGTCTTTCGCTCACTCTCTGGTATCACTCGGGTCAGCGTGTGCTGCTATCTCTTTAATAACACTAGCTTCACTGATCTGGCTCAAGTAGGAAAGCTGTTCTCAGCCGTTTGACACAGAGGAAAACAACAGCCAAATGCATCAATCAGAAACAACCTTATCAACTACTTGATGCACAACTTACCTTGGCTATGTAGAGGGGTGTCATGACGCCAGGAAAGGACAAGTAGAAAGATCACACCAAACAAATCACATACTGGCATTATTTGGAGAAGCCACCCGAAGCGTTGGAAAGTCCATTAACAATGCATTTATTGCAGATTGAATTCAGTTTGCATGTTCACAGACTTGAACTAAAACACTTCGACATCTGGAGGGGTGGTGATAAATTACACTATGCCACCACAGCTTGATCTTTGATATCTTTCCAGCACATCTCCTATTATCATGTAGCCTTTTCCAAACTATCACTTGGCCATCCAGCTCGCATCAACGGACAAGGGTCTTCTTGCATGAAAAATTCAACATCCTATTGTCCCCTACTAACTTACAGATACAAACACATACCCCTCTGGGAGTGTGGTTGAGATGCCGACACATTCAGGAAAGCAGTGCCACAGTACCAGCAGGTTTCAAGGCTGTGTGGACAGAACTCTGGCTGTAGACATGACAGCTCGAGAGACAGCTCGAGAAGATGACAGACACATGTTTAAAACATAATGCATAAATGTAAACCCCTTATGAGAAGAAACATCCCACTGTGGCCCTCTGTTTCTTTCCCAAAAGACTGGGGTGTCAAAGAATGCGACATCTGTGCACCTTTGTGCTAAAATATCTTTTACAGAATGTGGAAGGCAAAAACTGCACAAACTGTGTTTATGAATCTACTTTTGCCTCATATGGGTGTTTATTGTGTTCTTAAATGAGGTTAAGCCTGCATGAATGAGGTTAAATAATGATTAGGAGCGGGACATCAGAAAAAAAGTCATATTTAATTAATTTTCTAACATCACAGTGAGAAACTATCACAACAAACCACTCAAAGATCCTAAAGAGAAAATAAGGTTGTGTCTTGTGGGTGGGTGTTGAATAGTAAGGTGGCCTAAACCCTAACATCTATCATGCCTGTTACAACAGGTCATGTCAGTGAACAGAGCTTTTTATCCAGACTCGCATATTCTGTCTCTTCTTTTCTCCTCCTCTGGCTCCTCTTCTCCTCCATCCAGACCTTTAAGTGCGGTCTGGCAGGTTTGGCTGGGAGGTCGCGTATTCCCCCTCTTCATTAGTGAGAAAATGGACTCTGGTAAACGCTTGTTAAAGCCCTTACCTACACTCCCCCAGTTAATGGGAGTGATCCATTTGTGTCCGTTTCTGCCTGACAAGGCTTTACTGGAAGATTAATAGTGCAGTGTCAGGCCACGGCCAGCCTCTGTCCCGCTCTCATTTCCTTTCTTCTGGGACGCACACATGCAATAATGGAGCCCCGTCTTTTGTTGTAACACCATGATTAGCCAGGGAGAAAAAAAAAGCACAGGGACGACAGACGGAGAGAAAGAATGGAGGAGAAAAGGAAAACTGGAAGAATAAAAAAAAAGTCCTTCCTTAGTGACGTGTATAAGTGTAGTGATCTTAGCGAGTGATATTATTAATTAATCTCCATGTGAGGTGAAGAGAGATATAATGAATGACCTATGGATATTTCCTGTTTAAAATGCTGGATGTATCTTGGCATAATCCAGAGTTAGGTTTTAGGGAAAAAAATTTATGATGGAATGTGTGACAGAAAAAGAGGCAAGAGAGGGAACACCATGGGAGAAATAATAGAGACAGAAAAAGACAGAGAGAGAGAGAGGGTGAAAGAAAGAAGCTGGGAGAAGTCCTTAAAGGGCCACCCAGGGTTTCGTCTATCACCCAGGCCCCCCAGCCATCCCTCTTCCTTTCGGGGATGACACTGTCAAGTGCTCTGTCCCCTCACTGAATGAACAGGATAATCGCTCTTAATAATTACGCGGACATTCCCTGGTAGTCTGTCCTGTCCAGGAAGACAGTTCTTCTGTTGAGAATTCCTTGGTGTAACAGGCCTGGAAATTTGCCATATAAATGCAGAATTAAAATTAGACAGCACACTTTATTTTGTTTTATTTTTTCCTCTTTTATTTTATCTCTCCGGGTTTTCTCTCTCTGGTGGTTTCTCTGATGGGCAGACCAACAATCTGGTAAACACACAAACAGACAGAGACAGGCGACCTGCATCGCAACCCCCTCCTCACTACATCACAGTCTTTGCCAACGGAGAGCAGGGTGTTTCTCAAAGCGGGGTATAGGGGATTGGGGCTGGTGGTGTCTCATTAAATTCTTGGGATTGTCTAATTGTCTTTCGTGGACCTCGGAGAGACAAGTACATTATACTCATTGCAATTAACTAAACAAAAGAGCCGAACCGCCCAAGCACTGGGGACGAGGCTGGCTAGGGGGAGCAAGCCGACCAGTCGGGACCAGCACAACAAAACACAAACACACACACCACAAGAAAGTGCAGAAAAATACTAAAAGGACAAGAGAAAAGATATGAAGGAGAGGGAAAAAAAATAAAGGGGGAATAAAAGGGGGAGGAGGGAGTGAGAACTGATCTTGGGATTGGCCAGATGTCAGAGTTGGGTGGGAGGTTAGGGTGACGTTGGGGTGAGGCCGGGTGAGGCAAAAGAGGAGGAGGGTGTCTGTGCTCATTTGAGACGCACCTTTGTACTGGACCTGTCTTGTTTACTGCACTACAGCTTAGCAGTGCGAGGGTCCTATTCAGGGTCCAGGCCTTTCAGAAGGTACTGAAGGAGCCCTTAAGCCCACTTAACTACCATTTTCACACACTCTGCCTGCTCTCCTCTTTGTCCTTGCCTCCATTACATCAAACGCAGGAACAAAGGCGGGGAACAGAAACTGGGGCTGGCAGAATGGCGCCCATCACAAATATTAATTTGAAAAGGTGTTGGAGAGTAGAATCTACTTTTATGCACAAGGACAACTTGGGATTTTTTTCTGTTCCTTGTGGGGGGTGGGGTGGGGGGTCTTTGGAGGCTGCAATGAGCTTGGTTTTCAGGCTAAAGGGGAGGCTGAGGACTTGCAGTACAATTTTCCAAGGATAAGGGACTCGAGACGTGGCACACTGCTAAAGACTGAGCACACACAAGCACAGATACATGCACGCGCACTGCCTATTAAATGAGCTCCCAACATCAGGCCTCATTCACTTGCCAGAGCTATTAGGCAGAGCAACAAGCTAAAAGAACCCATACACACACATACATAAGACGAGACCATGTGACTAGAGCGCTTAGCACACAAAAACTGAGAAGGAACCAACATTATAAAAACTGAACATAAATCAAAAAAGATGGAGTAAGAAAAACAATAACAAAGCATCATATATTGAGACGGTTGAACCAGCGTATTTATTCAGGCACACTTGATTGAAGCATATTTATTGGCAAGTAAAAAGGTTTTGTAAAATTGACCTTGAATTGACTGGTGGAAAGATAATTGTCTAAACTAGAGGTAATCCACAGTCCACCGCTCTTATTGCTGTTAGCTCAGAAGCTCACACATACACACACGTTCACACAGGTGCAAGGCGCATGCATTTTCGATGGAATGCTTGTTTTATTCAGATCACATGAGAAACCGGGGTGAAAAGTTTACACTGCCATTACCCATCAGAAAAAGTGCGCACGCCTTTTTCTGACATCGTCACACACACACATACACACACGCTTCCTGAGTTCAGTGAGTCATGGCCAGGGTAGAGGTATGTTGAAAAGCCCATCCTGTGTGCTGAGATGTTGTATCACTCTAATCTGCAGGATACAAGCTCTGCAGCCCCACCCCCACCACCGTTTCAGTCTGTCCACACTCTAGGTCTCACTACTGGCATAACCAAGCCTTTGGCCTGCCCCAGCCCTTACTCCCCTTAGGCTGGCACTAACCCAGCTACTCTGGCCGACCCTGCAAAACATGTGGTCAACTTGGGCATGGCAGACCGACAGCTCTCTCAGGTGTGGGGTTGGAAAAACAGGGACGCTGTGAAAAAGGACACAGACTAGATCAACACTCCAGTCATGGCAGAATTTGATTTCTGCTATAAAAACACAAGCGGTAAATGAAGCAAGTTCCAAAGCCACATCGTGCAGCAGAGTTGGAATATGCATATTACAAGGTTTTCTACTCTCTGCTTGGTCTCATAGAGGAAGGAAGAAGGCTGCTGTGTGTGGTTACGCATATGTGTTTACAATTACCGGCATGTATGCAAGTCCAGAACCTGTCCACTTACCATATAGGTAGTCCTGAGTGGGACAGGATGGAACAGGGGGAGTGCCCATTTTGATCTCTGACAGATCTGCCACAGCCAAAATCAAACCCCAGCTCAGGGGAAGCACGCAGGCAAGGCAAAGCCACTTGCTGGGGGGAGGGACACTCCATTCACCCGTGTACCACCCCCCTTTCAAAAACATACACACTTACAATTACTCATAATCTGCTTATGATGCCAGCCAGCGGTGGGTTTGCTAACATTACTAGAGACATGAGCATGAGACAGCGAGAGAGACTGGAAGGCAGAAAGGACAATCTCCAGGTGTCCGGCAGTAGTAGTGACGGAAACGGTTTTTACTTTGTGTTACTTTCATCTACCACACACTGAGGCTTAAATATTTCTCACAACTGCTTTGCTCCTAAGCTTCAAGGAAAATAAGGGAGAAATAAAGAAAATGGGGGACAGGGAGGGAAAATATCTGTTGAATCTACTACATTTGTACTGTGTAAAAGAGAAACAAGAAAGGGGGATTTAAAAAGGAGATTTTGTTTTCTGGCACATTCAGCTGTGGAGTGGATGAACAGATGAGAAGAACACTGACCTGTTGATGCGCTGAAATTGCTAACTCATATTTGAGCATCTCATAGATGAGAAAAAACTGTTGTATCTTTCTTAACCTAAAAGGTACAACACCTAGCTATATCTGGAGTTAGGTGTCAGCAGAAATAAAGAAATACACATCCATCAGTTATGTGAAAAATTTAACAAAACAACAAGCTGTGAGTAGTCATATTTATCGTGAATAATTCAGAATTTTTGATACCTTGTGACTAATTGTCCCAAACCATAATGGAGTGGTTTTATAACGGTCATTATAGTAAGCTGGTGAGAGAAATATGAAATGTCAAGAGGTGAAGGCATGAATATAAACAGAAAAGGAGTTCACACAGGTGTAACACTACAGAAAAGAAACCATTTCTATATCAAAGTTTCTTTAAAACTAAAAGTAAAGTGATGACAAATTAAGACAGAGTGTTGGATGGTTTAACGGCTGCTTAAAAATCACTTATTCTTTCCAACTTGCAAATGTTTCTTAGCTTAAGGACAATAGATAGTAGATGGGAAAGGAGCGAGAAGAAGAAAGACTGTGAGGTAGGGATACTGCGGTAGCTCGTCTCAGGGGAAGAGTGGTGGGTGTTTCGATGACAAAGCCGTCTATTTCCATAGGCTCTCCGTGTCTGATCTCCCTGTAGTCCCTAAAAGCCACAGCCTTGATCAGGGCAAACAGTGCGTGTATATGTTTGTCTGCATTTATCGGCTCGCATTTAGAATTTCTAAGTAGATGGTTCTGACTCACAGCTGGTATGGGATGCAAAAATTTTTATCCCTTTACTCTTTCACAGACCTTGTATCACTTAAGTAGAATAAATAGCTACATCTGCGCTAAAGAGTGCTACCATTACTAACATTTAATCCACAAGTACTTGCAAATGGAAGTGAGGGAGAAGTCCATAGATAGCCAGAGGGACAAGTGGCAGAGAAATTATGAACAGTTTGATACTGGGAGTTGAACTATAATCATAAAGCCAGAAGTGTTCAGATGGATAAAAATAAAGGAAGGAAGGAAGGTAGGTAAGATAGATAGATAGATAGATAGATAGATAGATAGATAGATAGATAGATAGATAGATAGATAGATAGATAGATAGATAGATAGATAGATAGATAGATAGATAGATAGATAGATAGATAGATAGATAGATAGATAGATAGATAGATAGATAGATAGATAGATAGATAGATAGATCTATTAGAATCAGAGAGAGGAGGAAGCAAAGAGAACAGCAGTACAGTGTGTGTTGATCTAGCCTGACAGTATACTGCCACCTATCTGTCTGATTAGGTACAACAATCTCTGTTCTTAAAACATCTGCCTCAGGATCTGCTCAAGTTTCATATTATTAGAAAAAAAAAAAAAAAGACACGTGAAAATGAGAGGAAAAAGGGACAGACTAAAATCAGAGGCAGGGAAATGATAAAAGCCCTAAAGAGATTACATGCAGACAGTGACAATTTTACAGAAAAGGAGGAGAGAGAGATAGAAGGAAGAAAAAAAAAGAGGAAAATCATGTCTGTTCCACAAAGCCTGTTGTATCAAAAGGTAGCAAACCAGCCTGGAGCAAACGTCTGCTCACCTGCCAGCCCAGCCTGACCAAATCTCTGTTCCTCTCTCTATCTTTGTTCTTTCCCTTACATGCGCCTCTGTCTCCCTCCCTCTCCCTCCCTCCCCCCAGCACACACATAAAAACAAGCAAATGCACACAAAAGCAAATTATCAGTTTTCATTTAATTAACATCAAACCACCAATTTCATAACACATGCATGCAGCTGAGAGGATATAAAACTCCCCCGTTCTGTTGATATCAGTATCAATCCGGTTTAGGAATTTCCCGGATGGGGATCGGGGATGGCTGCTGGGTTGGGCTGGGCTGGGCTACCACCAGCTTTGGTTCATATGCAGGTTCCAGTTCATCCACAGTTCACGCATACTCTCATCTTTTTGAAGCAGCATCCCATCAGCTAAGGATCATGATTATTCAGGACAGAGAAGAGAAGCGTTGCGTGCCATCAATATAACATCTGCCCTCCTCCCTCCCGCCTTCTCTCTTTTTTTTTTTTTTATACCCACAACCAGAACTCCCTTAGAGAGTTAGTGCTCCGGCACTTAAACCCATGTTGTGACCCTATGTGTAGATCCATGCCAAGTAATCACTCGTCTTTAGTTCTCATCTGTAGTGCCTCCGTAGCTATGAAAAAATACACTGCCCTAAGCTTTGAACCTTTAAACCATGCAATTTTCACTGCCTCTGATGATATATACACAAACATAAGAATGGGAATAGGCATTGTTCATCCCTAAATTATACTGCGGAGTTTTTACTACAGATCAAGGGTCAGCCTGCTTAGTGCACGTGCGCGCGCGCACACACACACACAACTGAGCAACTCAAGTTTTTCATTGTACCTTTTCACCGTACTGTATCTAAGACCATTGTTAAGTTGACTGAAAACTAGGAGAGACAAGGGAGGACATGCACCAGAGATCACACAAGTCACATGGGGATGTTACGGTTCATGGAAATTGACCGTAACCACTACAACTGTCAGTTTTAGCTTTCTTTACATTTTACCAGCTGACTCAGTTATGCAATATTAATGAAAACTACACTAGAGCAGAAATAATCATTCTACACTGTTACAAGTGTATCGACAGCGTTGTTCCCCATAAATATAACATAATGTAACTACAATCTCTGTCAATTACAAAGATGTGAGCCTATCAGAAACAACAGAGATGAGTGCGCCCACTGTCAGTATAAAGCAACAAAAGTTCTTTACAAAAGCGATGATTAACACCAGTGTCTTCAACGCAAAGGGGGCAAGGATTTTTTTTTGTGTCTTTGAATGCTGTGACTCTGGTTCCCCACCAGCAAACCAGCCTGCTTTTGGTGCACTGCCACCCACTGCCAACATATGCCACTTCCGTACACAAGTAGAAGCGCAAGAAACTTCACAAACTACACACAGGCATGCATGCACTGACAAACAACCACATACATGCTCCCTTAAATGTGCCAACAAAGCCATCATTTTAATGAAGACACAGACATTCCATACACACAAATGAGCACACATGCACACAATCTTCCTCTCATTAGACCTCCTCCTCTCCTTGCTTGCCTTTGTTTTAATCTGCAGGAGAGAAGTTCACTAAGAAGTCAGCGGGGCATACAGGAGTTGCGCCTCCAGTGCCACACACTTTGCGTACACACACTCCGGTGTATGCACAAAGCCTCTGGGACACGCAGCAGGATGGCGCAGAATGAGGAATAAGGCAAGGTGGAGCTAGAAGGCATCAGCATTTTAAATTAACCCATGGTAAATAGAAAACATTTTGACATCAAGAAGTCCCCTTGCTCCCCATAGCAGCAAGAAAAGTTAACGAATGAAGCATAAAGGAAGTGCACCATACTACAAAATGGGTGAAGTAACTGTAAAAAACAATAACAATATTTATTAATACACTTGTATTTTATTGTAGAATACACTTTCAAAATATTTATTCCTACAAGAGTCTTGCAGTGATAACAGGTGCTGGTGGATAAAGGGAAAAGGACTGATGGTGGAATACAGAGAAAAGAGGGAGCATGACAGAGAGAAAGAAAAGGGGAATGAGAGGGAGAGATCTGTATGTAGGTTATTGCAGTCTCACTGCACCACTCTTGAATTTCAAACAAGAACCCTGGGCAGAGCAGAGAGCAGAGCAGAGAGCAGAGGAGAGGGAAGGGAGGAAAGAGAGAGGCGGCGAGGTGAGAGAATGAGCAGCAAGCTAACACTGGAGGCTAACAGGAGGCAGGCAAGAGAAGTGGTTATTAATGAGATATCTTAACTAATGGAGGGTAACAAAGAGAAAGTGAAGTGATGGAGGGGAGGGGAGGGGAGGGGAGGAGAGGAGAGGAGAGGAGAGGAGAGGAGAGGAGAGGAGAGGAGAGGAGAGGAGAGGAGAGGAGAGGAGAGGAGAGGAGAGGAGAGGAGAGGAGAGGAGAGGAGAGGAGAGGAGAGGAGAGGAGAGGAGAGGAGAGGAGAATCGACTGAGAAATTGACCAAATACAGTAACAGCTGTTCAAGTGCAAAGGTGGCTGAGGAGGTGAAGGAAAGGATGAAGAATTTACACTGAATGAAGACAAGTTTCATCTCTTCTCTTTACATTTTTAGATTGAATGTATTTTTTTATGCATCTGCGTGTTTTGCCAAAACCTGTAAGACTTCACATCTGAATATCGTTGTATCAGTGTGACTTGTTTACGTTTACACACATCCAGCTGTTACTGTGTCTGAGTACATATTGCTGTGTGCAGACACATTTCCTTGTCTGAATGTCGGTGTGCAGCATCTCTCTAATTGCTGGGGTATATGAGGGCCAGCTCTTTGATCTGGGGGCTGTGCCGGGCCTCAGCACTGGCTGCGCAGGGTGGTCTCCCATCATGCTCGGCTGATCACAGATGCAGCTTCACTATTGGCTGCCTGGCAGGCCCTCCCATCAGCCTCGATGCTACACGCCTCTGACAACTTCATTAGCCCAATTCGACCCTCCAAGTGTACACTGCTATACTCCGCTCTCCCTGCAGCAAGACGCTAGTACAGCTGAGAAATGCAAGGAAGCTCGAATTCAGATATCAAGTAGAAGTAACGAAAGAAGACAACACAAAGAAGTGCAGCTTAAACATTACAAATACAATTAAGTACAAGTATAACTACGGAGAATAAACGTCCCTCATTCATAAATACGGAACAATAAATATAAACACAGGTGCTGATGTTCATATATCTGTCCCCGTTTTCTGACTCAGGTGACCTATAGGGGCAAAAATCAACATAAAGAATAAAGATAATTCAGAGGAATCTTAATGCACTGCCCATGATTATATGACTATTTGAACATATAAACAGCATTTGTCTGTCAGTTTGTGTCTCTCGCTTTATTCCTTTGCTTCTTCACACAAACTACTATAGTAGTATTGTCTCCTCTCCACATGTCAGCAGTCAAGACAGTTTCATACAGTAAGTATGATGGGATGTGTCGAAGATTTGGATGCACATTTACAATTTATATAGTAAATAGCTTTTTGTCTCGACTATGTACTATTTTCACATTACTTCGCTGTAGTTTTCACACTTCTGTAGGCGTGCTAACATTAAAGATGAGCCCAATGCAGCTGTATTTTTTTATTATTAACATTTTCTGTTTTTGACAAGAACTTGCTAAACTAAAGCAGTGTAATTGTGCCACTTAAGCACCGTACAGAAAGTGCTGACTGCTGTTTTTTTTTTATCGACTGTAATTCTAGTGCAAATTGTAATTCTAGTGCAAATATAAATTACCATTGATTTATTTTAACATACAGTTATTTATAAGAAATCAATCTCATTCAATAAAATTAGTTTGTAAAATATCAAGTTGAGTGTTGATCTCAAATCCTTCAGCCTGTCACAACAACACCTGATTGAGGATCTATATTATCAGTAGGCTTTAATCATTTAAAGTAATGTTTGACACATCTAGGACAAGTTTTTATAACATCCCATTTTAAATGACAGTAATCATGAATCTGTTCCCATTAACAAATCCTTACTTGTCTTTCATTACGAAAGCCTCCCTGCTGCAGAACATACCAGCTTTTTAGAGTTCATTGCACTGAAATAGATTTCTTTCTATGATGTGAGTAGAGTATGGTGTATGCTACAGTGTCTCTTCCTATGAGGGCAGCTTCACTTAGCCAGCTCTTTTGGACCGATTTGATTTCCAAGTTGTTGAACAAGACTGGTACTTGTAATACTGGGCTTTGGTAGCTGGTGGAGCAGGTAATCCAGGTTTACAGTCGTTGTAACTCAGTGGTAAATAGGTGAACTATTGAACCCTGTCCCTGCAGTTAAGGCTTGGTATAGCAGCAGGCTAATTAGCCGGTCACAAGGATGATATCTCTCTCGTCCTCTCATGCCCCACTTCTACTCCTTTTTATCTCTCATTCATGAGCCCTTGGTTGTGCCCTTGGCATAGGGTATGTAAACTATCATTTCATACCATCGCACACAGTCTTAGCAGTAGCATTACAAAACCATACCATAATGAGCACACAGGGTAATGAAACGGTTTCAGAGGTGATGCTGTGTGGAAAAAAGAAAATCAATTATTATTTCACAACCCCAAGTCCTGTTTTATTAAAGTGAATTTTAAGTATTTTGTTGGTGATTATTCCAAAAGAATAACTCTGAGGTATCATTTGAGGAATGTAAAGATTAGAAACGTTCTTCTTAAATGATTAAGAATTATTAAATTAATTCCTGACCAGCTTTAAATACGTCAACAAGCTGTTGACAGCCCACTCAGTCCCCACCTCCTGCAAAAGCATGAAGCGAAAACATGAAGACAAAGGCCATGTATACACGTAGCAATGGTATTTATCAAACAGGACATTACTCCACCTCAATTTTCAATAATAACATTGTCCACACAAAATCATTTTCATCTACACAATCCCACATAAATATGTCTGTAGAGCGCTATCATAGGGCTATAGGAAATCCTGAATATCAAGAATAGGACTAGAACCAACAAGCCAGCATAGCAGATAAAACGCAGAGATGTAGTTATCAAATGCTAAGTGTAATACTGCTGAAAGGATGATTCAGTTAATGAAGTAATCAATTGGAGGGAAAATAGAACAATTTTAACTGGACTGATTACCACTTAAAACATTTATCAAGCAAAAGTGCTTAACATGCCCTTCCTGCTTTCCAAACGTGAGGAGTTGCTGCTCTGTTTTATAATTGCTGAAAATTGAATATCTGTGGGGTTTTTACTGATCGTCAGACACACTGAGCACTTTGCAAACATTACCTTGGGCTTTGAGGAGACTTATTTTTTGATACTTTATGAATTAAACAATTTATTAATTGAAAATTGCTGCCAGCCCTACAATCAAGCATTCCTGCTCCATGCCTCAAGTGCAATTTTCTTCTCCTAGACTGTCCCAATTTATAATTCAGTTGATCAGAAACATGAAGTATATGTGGAAACATTCATCCAGAAAAAGAATGTGTTCTGACTCTTGAAGCAAAAGATGGCTGGCTGGGGGAGAGAGAAACTCAATCCCACCTCCTGCTGAGGGAGAGGCGAGCACTGGCTGTCGACAGGTACACCACCAGACTACCACACAGCTACTGTTTTAAAAAGACAAGTCAAGAGAAGTCAGGAGTAAATAGGAGAGACAGAGTGTGAAAAATAGAGGAAAGAGAGAGAGGGAGAGAGAAGGGAAGAGAGAGAGGTAATAGATTTGAGAGTGTTTGTGGGGAGTAAACAGATGGAGTAAACACAGCACGAGGGAAACCAGGGGACTCCCACAGAACCCGCTCAATGTGTCACTGACACTGCAGAGCAGAATCAACAAAGTGTTCTGAGGGCAACATGCACACATACATACACACACACCCACACAATCACACACAGTTCACCAATTGGCAGGATGCTGGGACCCAGAGCTCCTATCCAGAGCACTGACAGGCACATGGAGAACAAGCTGGCTGACAGCTCATGACAACTCCTCAGCTTGTGAAAAGGAGAAAGACATCTCCTACTCTACTTTCTAACGGTGGCTTTAACAAGTGGCCTAAAATTGAGCTGGTGAAAACAAAGTAACGCCAATAAAACCCATATATTTTGTGAGAATTACCACTCTTTTACACCAGTGATTTACCTTGACCCATGTCCTAGATGTACTCAAAACTTCTTCTTTGCAACATATTGCTTTTCTCTCTACATCCAGTCATCTGACCTGGTCACACGCCTAAACTCTGCTGCTGTGCGCCAGTGTAACGACAGGCCTGTAGGCCCGACCACGAGAGACGGCGAGGAGAAGAAAGAGTGAAGGTAGCCAATTAAAACTGGGTAATGGGAGAGTGAATGAGTGTGTGTGTGCTTCTGAACACACTCGTATGGGGGGGATGTCTGACTTCCAGCAGCAGTGAGTGCACTTGTTCTTGTGTGTACATGTGTGTATACGTGCAATGCCACAGGCTCTCCACAGAGCCAAACTTAATTTAGGAGACCTACGATTTTAACACGGGCCTGAAGGTAGCTAGCAAGCAAGGTGGACCAGAGAGCCAGAAGTTAACAGGTACACTGCTCTCCCAAACCCCGTGAGATCTCACTCTCACCCTTAGGGGCAAAAGAACTCATTTATTCATTGATGACCATCAATGATCACATCCTTGTGGTCATATCTTTCCATCAGGCACTTCATTACAATAAAGCTTTATGGAGCAAAAACTTTTTCAGCTAGACTTTCAAGACCTTGACAGCTGACAGAGCTAAAAGAGGTAAAGGGGCCATTCAACTGTCATTGACATGTCACCTGACATGTTTTATGACTTTTATGTTTCATGTTACACGTTTTGGAAGACTATTACCATATGCATTGCAGTATAGACAAACTGACAGACACAGCTTTTAAGTTATAACTGACACCAGAGGACGACTGAGTTGGAAACATCCTATATATCACATTTTTCTGTACAGTATGTCCCTAAGAAGGGAAGCTAAAAACACATTGTGTTTATGGTGTGCTCTGCGCCCATGTGTGATGTATGTTAGGTGAATGTCTGACATCAGATCAAAGATAGATGTGGCGACATAAAATTTTTGTACAGTACTGGGGCATGCCCTTGACTTTTTTTTTGTAACTAATAAAACCACAGATGTAGCAAAGGCCTGAACACAGGACGCACCTTGAGCACTGAAGTATATAGGAATTCAAGTCTGGCCAATCAAGACAACAAAATACTGGTGGTTCGTGCCAGAGTCTCAGTCAAAACAAACATGCTAAGCAAACAACAACCAGATTTTCATTTATCTGGCTAATGTGTATTTTGACTAAGATTTAATAAAGATTGATAAAGTTAAAAGCAGACTTCTTCAAATGATGGTGGGCAGTTGAAACCTAAAGCTAAAGATTACAAAGTGGCAATCGGATTTAACATAGGATGAGGCATTAGCGATTGTGCCTGCATGAGAGGTGTCATCTGGGTACATGTATGCATGCACACACACATCACACAGACTCAGTGTGTGTCTCGGCGAGTGTCGTCTTATTCTATGAGGTAATAGGCAGTCAGCTTCACAGCCAGAGCATGACCTAGAAAGTGAAACCACACGGCAAGGGACTAAAATGTGTCACATGGGCTCAATCATTTTCTCTCTCTCTCTCTGAAGACAGCGAAAGAGAGAGAGAGAGGAGGGAGGAGAAGGGGAGAGGAAAAAGTGAAGGCTTCTACCATGCACTCAGAAGCTAATTAAGTCATTTGAAATAGCCACAGAGGGTACCTGTATGCAATCTAGCCAAGGCAAAGGGTTGATGAGGCTGTGCAAGGCCCCAGGCTAACTTCAAAAAGAAGGCAAAGGATGAGAATGAAAGAAAGGCAGAAAAGGAGAAAGGAAGAGGGGAAAAAAAGTGAAGTGGATTTTTTAATTGAAGCCCAACTTGAAGAAGAGCACGTGTGTGTCTGTCTCTCCTTGTGTAGTGCAGCAGGAAAAAGGTTAAGCATGCCCCCAGCAGAGAATGTCTGCACACACTTGCTCTCAATGGGGAGCAGGTGGGAAGACGCTGGGATGGAGGGACCGAGGGGTACAGCAGAAAGGCTCCAGATAATTGAGAGAGTTCACCGAGCGGCCATGTCTTACAATGTTTTTGCGTGTATGTATGTGTCCATGAACTACATATTCCTCAACAGTGCATTCATACAAAAACGCACCTGTGTCTGCATTTGCTCCAAACTTGAAAAACGTCTGAACTTCATTACAACTTCGCCAGAAATAAAGAGGCGGGGGATATGTGAAAATTAAGATACATAACTGTTGTACCTTCTGCTGTATTTCCATAATAATGAAAGCCACGAGAAACCCACAGCTGCACTTCAACATAACCTCAGCATGTGAAGGTTTTCTGCCCTACCATGTATCTTCTCACCAGGGGCAAACTTGGCGACACCGACAACTGAAGTGGGTCACACAGACACACACAGTATAGACTGCGGCATTGGCAGCATGGTGATCACAGGAGAGGGCAGACAGGGGGCTGGATGGAGAGTGATTGGACTATTCTAGGTCAGCTCTCCTGACAATGCACCACTGTCTCTTAATGTTGGGGGCCTAAAGGATAAAGGCTGTGTTTGGCCTGACATTATAGCTGCTCTTTCTGAAAGGAATACCTGCTACATATAAGGACATATATAGGAGTTGTGATTTCTTTGTCAGACTCGAAAACACGAACTAAAAAAAAAGTAGCCACAATTATAGAAAACTGATGGATACACACACATATGCACACACTGTCTAGGGACATTAAGGGCAGCCTCAAGACCCAAAGATTTTGATTCAGCTCTCCCTTTTTCTATCCCAGTCTAATAAAGCTGTATGCAGCAGATCTCCTCCGCAGCCTATAGAGAGAGAGAGATCAGCCTGTGGACTTCAAAGAGGTTGCAACTAGGTCACCACAAGACACTGCAGTCAGCTAGAGCACAGTCTTGGGTCTGAGACATTTCACTCCTCTCTCACTTCCAACTGCTACCGCTCTCTCTCTCTCTCTCCCTCTCCCTTTTGCACTGTGTGCCTCACTACAATGATATCAGTGAAATTAGAATGGATTATGGTGCCCTCCTCTCTTGTCATTCCCTGTGGTCGTACAGCACCATGTCATGTTACTGTTACTATAATGTTACTTCTTTATCACTGTCCATCGACGCTGGTGCTCAGCAGTTTAACTAATGTTTAATTTAGACAGAGAGAAAAGGAGAGAGGCAGTGAGAGAAGGCAGAGACACCAAGCAGAATGCAGAAACAGCCCAATTCTCCACGGTCACATACTGCCATCCTGATCTGTCAAAGGCCAAAGAGACAGTGACTCCAAAGGCTACTGCTCCACACTTTGGATAAAATAGTAACAGAGCCAGACTAAGAGATGAACAGGAAACAGGAACCTTAGAAAAAGAAGAAAGAGAGTGTAAATGAAAGGGGAACTCAGGAGGGAGTCAAAAGGAATTTTGAACAAGGTCAAAATGAACAGAGAACCGCAGGGCCACGCTGCCTCTCTGAACTCAGGGCAAAACACAACAACTCTGTTAACACGGAAAAACAGCCACCAACATCTTAAGATGGATACAGAGAGAAAGAGAGAGAGAGAGAGGCAGGGAGAGAGGAGGAAAGTGCTAAGAGGGGGTAAGAACTCTTTTATCAAGTTAGCGAAGGACAGAATATACGGTGGTTGCACACACACACACTTACACATATTCATATTTATATCCAGTTCAGTGGTAATGGGAAAACCATACGAAAACATGTTAGAGAATGATAAAAAAGCTTTCCTCTTCTCCTGCCAGAAAAATGAACCCACTGACATTCCACTTGGATAAATGATAGACAAAGTGCTACTTTCTCGAGTAACCTCAACTGAAAGCCCAAAAGTAAAGCAAGGTTTTCACTAAACAAAGCAACTATCTGTTAGTCTCCAAAAAAGCAGTACCAGAAATCAGAAAGGGCACACGATGTGACCGTCATGAACTTGCAGGAAACAGAGAACAAAGTAAGCATGGAAATGTGGAACACAAGTATAACGCTTAGAAAACAGTCAGGGGAATATCCTGACTGTGATATGTTTTGTTTAGTTCATTTTTGGTTAATCACATTTTAATTTATGTTTCTCCTTCACATTTATTTCTTGTATTTTCATTATTATTAAAAGAGATGCTTCTGTTTCTGTGACATTTTTTGTAATGCCTACATTTTTATAAACTGATTTCTAAAAACAAGAAGAAACTAGAAAAGCACTCGGAGAGCGTAGACCTCCCCCAAGGCAGGTCAGGCCCCCCTGATCACCACCAAAATTTAATTATTTGTGCCTTGTGCCAGTACCAACATTTCCTGAAAATTTCATCAAAATCCTTCCATAACTTTTTGAGTTATCTTGCTAACAGACAGACAAACATAAGAACACACCCCCCCCCCCCCCCCCCCCGATCACCACCAAAATTTAATCATTTGTTCCTTGTGCCAGTATCAACATTTCCTGAAAATTTCAAGAAAATCCATCCATAACTTTTTTAGTTATCTTGCTAACAGACAAACAGACAAACCCGATGAAAACATAACCTCCTTGGCGGAGGTAATAAAAAGAAAATGCTGTGTGTTACAAGTACTACTAGTCTCACTTTAAGATCCACTACAGTATTGCTGGTCCACCAATCACCTGGTGATGAGCAACATGGTGGGCCTTCCTGAAGACAAGTAACAGCACCTTCTTACTTTGTCCCAACCGGAAAGATTGCTCTAACGCTGGTGTGTCTGCATTTGCTTTTTTCCAGCTTTATATTTGACTACATTATGGGCGTCTGTGTGCATGAGTGACTGTGTGTTTTGTCACTGTCGCTGTGTTTCTGGGTGTGCTCTGCAGCGCACTCTGTTCTGAGCTCAGGTTGACATTCGTGTGAGTGACATCGGAGGCGACAGCAGCACAGTGGCATATGGTAACCGCCTGCTAACCGCTAAAACTTGACATCAGCGCAAACAAGTCAGCCAAGCGTTGCATAGTGTGCTCCTAAGAGGGTTAAGGCTGTCAGCATACGGAGGGATAATAACACCTATCACAAGCTCCATAATGCCAGATAAAGGGGAAGGCAGCCAGACCAAATACACAGGTTGGTGTTGACTCCGACAAAACCAATGACAAGTTACACAAGAAAAAGTAATGGGTAAACTGTGACATCAGGTTTAAACATGTGTTGTGCCGCTTTGGAGCTGTGAGGAAGTGCATGTCCTGATCTAAGCGTTTTGTGGGACTGCACAATGTGAAAATGTGAAGAGAAACAGTCTAACAGAGAAGGATGCTTCACACCTGGCAATGACGTGAATCTCACATCCAGAATGTGTTTATATGCTGGATTATATTCACACCTGGCTTTGACGTGGTATTTACATTCAAATATCACTTCGGTTCCCTCAGCCAAAACACAGATTGCCATCCATGTCAGCTCTTTTTTGCATGTGCTCCCTAATTGGATCTATGTGTTCCAAGCTAATATATGTCTGTATGATCATTATAATACAATTTTGCAGTCTCACATAAAGCGGAATGCATCGCTGACTATGTCTGCAGGTGATTTTGACGATCCCACCTTTGATTTGTTACCTGGAGTTTACATATTTTTGCTGCCACCCAAGAAGCATGTTGATGCTTATTGTTCAGGCAAACAAACCCACTGACCCACTGAGCTACAAAAGACAAAAGCGTGGCAGACAAATGTGATCACTGATGCCATCTTTCCCCATTGTCTGCCCTTCTTCCTTTTCAACAGCAGACACACAAACATGTGTAAGAACAGAAAATCTTGATATACTGGGACACCTTCTCGACTGGGATCTGATGTGCAGAAATGTACATTTCACATCCATAGAAAATGCAGGACAATATCAGGCTCAAAAGGCAGATAAGCCTTCAAATAAAGATTTCATCTCCAGTGTCTGGTTATATAAAAGGCCAGAAAAGAAACACAAAGGAGACAGCCAAAAGGTACGACCATATATGAGCATACGCGGATTAATCCCCAGCTATAAATAAATACATGTAATGCATAATATTCATCTATATGTGATGAAAAACCCAACACGCCAAATGACTGAAGAGCTGAACACATGTCTGAATAGTCATCAGAAACTGAAAAAGCCAAGCCATAAAATTGTATTTCAAAGGTTTAAAACAAAACCAAAGTGTTCTTCCAGCATGTATTTTCATTTCTAACCACAGAACCGATACTAAAACTATTAAGAAAAAGATTTGTTGTTGTTTTTCTCTAACCCTAGTGTTCCCTTTAGAACCCTGGTAACCCCTATTTAAGCACTGAGTTTCCTCTCATCGATCAAAGTATGGTGCACACAGCCCAGGAGCATGACACTGGCACTGGAGAGCTTACAGCAGGGTTCAACTTTGACCCTAAAAGATGCTCGCTGGCTGATTGTGTGTGTATCTGTGCATGTGTACGTAGTGTAGTGTAAATTCACAGCGGGTCACCTATCTGCTCACCACTAGCTCCTCGCAAAACTCAATTTCCTCCAGGAACGTCCACAGCTAAGCACTTTTAACCTCTGCAAACCTGCTGCGATGGAGGATACATGTAAAATTTACAAGAGGATGAAAGAGCCTTTACATGTGTGTGTAGGTGTGTGTGCGTGTGTTTGTGTCTGCATGCAATATTAATTGACCCAAACACATACACACACCTGTATCCAAAAAAAGACGGAAAATGCTGCCGCACAGGTTGACGAATTGCACCAACAATTGTTGAGGATTTTGCTCTGCCTATGTGTGTGTCTGCTCAAGTGTGTGTGTGTGTGTGTGTGTGTGTGTGTGTGTGTGTGTGTGTGTGTGTGTGTGTGTACTGGCCATAGTGAAGTGTTCCCAGGGAGAGAGTGAAGAGGTATCCACCACACACTGCCTGGGGCCCTCTGGAAGAGAGACTAAACAAGACCTTCCCATTGGGACGTGCACATACAGCCTGCAGCTGCAAATGACCTACTACCCACCTCACACACACAGACACACATATTCACAAATACACAAAAGACAAAGCTTTTTTTGATGATATAATTTGTTAATTTCAAGAGAAAAAATAAAGTCAATTATCACACGTGGGCTAATAAGTGAATTCTAACAAATAATGTTTCACAATTAGATCAAAGTCTTCCTCCCTCATTTTTCATCCTCATGTTCTTTCAGTCCTCCCTGTGGCAAAGTGGTGGCATAAGCAGCCTGGAAAATGACACACAAAAAAACATGAAAATGTCTGTATAGAGTGATATGAACACATGCAGATCTAAGATACCATTCAATTATTATGTTATCAACAATTTAAAAAAGCAAAAAAAAAGAACTCTGATAATTTTTTGATTAAATGTTACTTAGTTGGACAAATGAAAGTGGAAACAAGTCTTGGAACATCCCTGGCCTGTTTTTATAGCACCCAGGAGTTTCACAAGCCCACTATGGGAGTGACTGACATTATCTGTTCTAATGGAATTACTTATAGAGAAGATGGCTGCTAATTCAGTTTACCTGTGTAGTGTATAGAAATCTAAAGGTACTTTGGACAACATACACAGACCCTCCAGTCTCTTGTCAGAATTAATCTATAGTAACTATGCAAGTGTTAATATCAACAGTTCCTCCATTTATAGAGCCCAATCAACACTTTACACCACACACTTTACTTTGTGCGTTTTCACTTGAAAAGCTGCTTTATGCTGTGATGTATGCTCCCTCACACATACGTGTGTAACTTATGCATTTGGCAGATTTACACTGGATGTAATGACAGACGTCACTGGTAATTATGACAATGACAGGACTTCCCAGAACAGACAGCAGTTAATAGAACTTTAATGCAAAGTACACACATTAGCTACATACACCAAATACATTTAGAAAATAAATAATTCAAAAAACTCTACGACATGACCATTTACCTGTAGTGTGTGTGTGTAAGTAAATAGTTCAAACTCATTAAATCTTTGTTCTACTTCATCATTGTCTTGTGAAATAATAGTGCTCTGTTTTCCTTAAGGAAGCCTGAGGATGAACATATCTTCTTCATATCGTTCTCTGACTGACAAATAAAAGCCCCTTGCCAACAGAAACTCAATGAGACCACAATCAATATACTGCTGCAAGGTGTGTGCACACACAGATGCACACATGTAAACTCACACACTGCATAGATAGGGGATGATGTACAATTACCTGGAGCACATAACAATCAGCTGCACACTCATACAGTATGCACACGCACACACTCACATATACTGAAAGTATACATACAAATAGAGATGTGCACACTGAAAGACACTTAATATGCAAATATTTTTTACAACAGGGACAGAACTCCATTGTTCATCTGGACAGAGGGGGGCAAATAGATAGATAAATAGGTCTCTAGATATCTAGCTTGGAGTCCAATTGATGAGATTTCACATACAGCAGGAGCAGTGCTGTTAGGACAGGGAATAACACCACAAAATAATGTTTTCTCTCCCTCTGATCAATTTTTAATTTGGCCCGTGCAGCCGAGCCCTTGGCGGGCCTGGCCCCGGTAATTATGGTGGGTTATTGACAGCTGCCTTCCCGCGGGAGGCTATTTAAAAAAGGTTTAACCTCAGAGCAAGTCCAGGCCCCACACCCACCTTTGAAGGTGTCAAGTGCATTGATCTGAGCTGCGGGATGTGCTGGGACCTTCCCACCTGGAGGTGTGTATGTGAGTTGCTTGGAGCACTACAATTACAAGGCCATGGCAAGGCGGAGAATCCTTTGACCCCTATACACACACAAACAGTCCTCTGGCTAAACCTGGCTGGCTGGATGGAATGATCTCTCTCTGGCCTCTGTGGCCACCTGATGCCCACAGATAGGCTGTACACACACTGTACATACGATGTTATCAGCTGGTTACACACACACAAACAGGTTAACTCACAGCTTGAGGGGAATTTAAGGAACTAATGAGAAAGGAGGAGAAAGCAGAGTTGTGATTTGAGAGAGAGAGAGAGAGAGAGAGAAAGAGAGAGAGAGTAATATCCTCACTGCACACAGGGCGATGACACAACACAGGCAGATGCAATGTGTAGCTGATGTTGAAGAAGACATCATCCAGCAAAGAAAAAAGGGTGTGGGGGTGTAGGAGCATGACAGAAATTAAAAGAGGATTTCTGTGTTTGAGTTTGTCTGCCTCGCTGCCCCCTTTCAGCCTCCCATTGAAATTCTGGGCAGATACAAACCCCTAGGCTTTTGACACACTTTTGAAAACACCACACCCCCTCTTTCTTTCCAGTGGGTCTCCAGTGTCAAGCCTGACTCACTATCCAGAGAGGGTGAGCTGAGGGGGTGCCAAAAAAGGTAGTGAGGAGGGGTGTGCACTGTGTTGGTATTAGTAACTTCCAAATTAAGTCTTGTCCTTCACAGAGACAGGGAGTTACATTTTCAAGTTAACAAGTTGAGTAGGTGCTAGACTTTTTCCATTAATAAGCAATTCAACAAAGCTATTTGGCAAGAAGAAAAAACAAACAAACATAATCATAAACTTCTATACAGTGGAAAGAAGTTTAAATCACACACACTGAAGAGAGTAGAGAAACAAAAGTTTTTAATGTGGATATATACAAAGCATTTTGGAAAGAAAGTTTTAATGGTAGCCAAAAACTAACATTGCCTCAAAACCAAAAAATGACAACTGCAGTAAGAAGTGAGGGGAAAAGCGTGAAAAAGAGATGTGCGCCAAAAAAGCCAATGTGTGAGCAAATAAATGTTGTTTTTTTTTTACTTTTCCTACTATCAACTATGCTCTGTTCTGGTCACATAAATGCCACAGAGGGGCTAAGGTCAGACGACAGTATTTATTTTTTCCATTCGCTGTGGAAACTTAGAAACTTTAAAGTGCAACTCTGACTCCAACAGCTATCCATACGCAGATAGTCTAACTAATGATCCCACCTTTCAATACACCCCTTTCCTCAATTATTATGACTGTGTCCTCACCGTCTTCTCTCTCTCCCTCTCTTTCTCTCTCTCTCTCTCTCCCAACTCACCCCCTGTTTCAAACCCCATGGCGCCCACCCTCCACCTCCACCATCTCAGTCTCAGGATGCAGAGCATTGACAGGGCCAGAAGGTAATGATACAGCTGCCATGATGCAACAAGCAGACCTGTCGACTGTCAGGAATTGAAATCATGAAGGAATAAGCTGTCATTAAGAGGCCCTCTCCCAGTAGTGGAGCTGTCAGACGCCTGCCTTCTGCCTACTCTCTCTCTCTCTCTATACTCCCATCTCTCCTCTGCCAGTCCCACCCCACTTGCAGTCACTCCCTCGCCCTCTCATTTCTCTCTTCCTGCTTCAATCCTTTCTGTACCCCTCTTCTTCTTTCCTCTTCTGTCCTCTTCCAACCAATCACAACCCTTCTCCCTCTCTGCACCCCCACAACCTCCCTCCCCCATCTCAGCTTTTTCTTTTCCACCTTTTTTCCCCCCACTCTCTGGTCGTTACTGGAGCAACCTCCTCTCACCTGTCATTTTACCTTTAGGCTATGGGAATAGCACTACTTCCATGTGCACACACATATGCACATAAAGACAACATGGGCCCTGCACAGCACTTCCTTTGCTGGTGTTACTGCACATAAAACATACCTCCTGCTCTATGCAGTACATTTGACGCATGTCTGTTAATATATGCTTTCTACATCCATGAATATACATTTTTGACCTTATCACATAGATTTTGTAAGTGTATTATTGTATCATCATCATAGGCTAGGACGAAAC
Organism: Sphaeramia orbicularis; assembly: GCF_902148855.1. Taxonomy (NCBI): domain Eukaryota; kingdom Metazoa; phylum Chordata; class Actinopteri; order Kurtiformes; family Apogonidae; genus Sphaeramia; species Sphaeramia orbicularis. Next base: position 29,564,347 of record NC_043965.1, read on the forward strand.
ACTGTAAAATATCTGTAGTAGGTTCATGCTAGATACAGGGTGGAAATGATGTTCAAGAGGCAACCTGCCCTGAGTTTCACCCTGGAGTGGGATGGCTTGTGTGTGCATGTTGTGTTAAAACTCTGATTAAGCAGCGCAATCAGCTATTTTTCCCACAATCCCCCGATTGGTACTGGTGATCCCATCGGAAGAGAGGAAAGGCTGACTCGGGTTTCCAAGGAAAACGAGTAAGAAATTCAGAGTGGTGCTTTAATGCAAGCATGAGAAAGCCAGGTTGAATTTTTTTCACCACTAAAGTGAGGACTTGAAATGAGGACATTTTGGTTTGTCCAGTTCTTCAGATGGATATTCAGAAGACAACTCGAAGGTTCAGACTTGATTTTAAGGTGATAGTTATAACTGAATAGGCATTTAGTAGAGATTATTAACGTTACAGGACTGATGAATGCATTATGCCACAATGCTATTTGGTCCAAACATGTACATGTGTGTACTCTTGCGAGTGTATGTGCTTTGCAAAGCTATAAGAAGCCTCCTCCCCCCTCGCCCTTATTTCCCCAAATGCACTCCAGTTGACCCTTTGCTGCAGGCTTTGAATTTCCAATTGACTTCCCATGAGTAACTTCACGTGAGCTGCACTACAGGCAATAAACACCTGCTGTGAAATATTTTTGTATAGTGGAGCCTAATCTTCACAAAAAAGTAGATTCAAAAACTCAGTGGACATCTGACATCATCACCTGTCTGTTTTCTGAACTTCGAATACCACTGTAACTGACTATCATACAGCCAGACTCTTACATAACACTGGGGTATCAAACTCACCTTATGACTCCAAATACAGTTTTAATACTAAAATGTTTCTGTCCTGATGTCCAGATGAGATCAGTTAAGGGAATATTTTACATTCAGTCTCAAAGTACTGCATATTAGTACTGTTTTCCCAGACAGATTTTCAACAAAGTAGTTTGATATGATTCTTCCATCTAGCTGGTTTGTTAACGTCTCCTCCAGTTGACAATTTATAAAATTACCCAGACACACTCACCCTTAGAACATTACTCATTGTGCGCAGTCTCACCCCACAAGGTGAATAAGTGTAACATACTGAGACTCAGCAAGCCACCTGGCTGCCCATTCAGCATTCATGATAAACACTGACTTCTGTCAGACTCCTCCTCATAGATAAATCTGCATTAATGCATTGCTTATGCGGACAAGTGTAATGCAGCATTGTTAAAGAGTTAGATAATAGATAGCTAGATGATAAGTCTGAGGGAAATAAATAAAGAAGAAAATACATGTAAAAGCATCATAAAAGGTATAAGGAAGCAACAATTCGAGGTCAACTTAATATAACACAACCAAAATAACCAATACACCCTTAGTCTAACTAACTTTTACCTTTAATCATTTTGCAATTTTCAGTTTTGTCTCTGCAACATTTGTGACATATAGTTGTAAATCCTTCTGTGCTGTCATTCTTTACAGATTGGCCAAAAACGTCACTAAGATCCCGCTCGTCTATGAATAGGCATGACAACACGTATATATCTATTCTGAACATAAAAGACCACCACTCACGTTTTATGGTATGACATACTAAACCACAAACATCCTCTAACACATACAGGCAGCATGAATTGACTGTAAATGTGTGTGTATGTCTTCACGGTTCACACACATTGCGAGACCTGTGTGCGGAAAATGCCTGAATGATGATTTGTCAGGGTGTAAGAACACAGTTTCTTGTTTACTATGATGAATGAACAACACTGGCACTCCAAACACCAGGTTCTCTATATCTAAGCTGTCATTTTGGCTCTCTTCAGCACAACCCTGCCTTATCGAACTGTATTACCAGCCGGGGTAAATGTAATTCAGAGAAAGTATCTGGGCACTGGAGTTATTCTGCACATGGACACACATGCACACACCCCATACACAGCAGGAGAGGGCTTTACACAGCAGTTAAAAGTCTTTATAGCATTCAGATGGACAAAAAGAAGAAATGAAAGTGAATGTGAACAGTGGGTTGATGAAATTACACAGGTAATCTCGGCCAGACTGGCAAATGAGCACCAAAACGAGGATGAATATAATGAGACAGGCAGAGGTATCTTTTGCCCACTAACAGAGTGATACAGTGCACTTCTGACTGATTACGTTGAGACTACACGGGACTACATAAGAATCATAATATTCAGTTTTTATAGCAAGCATTACATTGAGGGTTGTGTTTTATTTCACTTCAAAGATCATTTAAGTCTTAATTCTGGATTGCCTGCTTGCTATTATTTGCCTGTGTGATTATATGATGCTGTTGATAAGTGAAGTTGCTCCATAATACGTAAGTTTTCCCTGGGACAAAGTTTCCATCCTACTCAACAATTTCCTAAATTGCACAATGAAGTAAAACTGGACTGAGTCAGAGCTGTAAATGCAGAGTCCAAAGTATGAAAGCACACAGCAACACCAGTCAAATTTCAGGTCAAATACAAAACTGCTATACACTGTTTCAAAATGAGTCCCAGCTCTTGAAATAAATGGAGTTTATGACACTAATATATCATTAGATTATTCATATAACTATAATGCACAACTACAACAATACCTTATCCTTGCATCTCTGAAGGGGTATACTCAGTATACTCATCCCACATACAAAAAGTTTAAACCCATGCAATGTCTTTTGTTGTGTCCCCTACCTCCATAGCTCTGGTGATGAAGGGGATCTGTGTTCCTGAGTCCAGGTCTTGGTTGATGATGAGTCTGCGGGCCCACTGGCCGGCCCGCACAACACCGCTGCCTTGGATCAGCACCAGCAGCTTGGACGGATTCGAAAGGGCGTCTGGGGTTAGATAAATAAAACTCGTGGGCTCGTCTCCTGTTGCATCTACCTGAACATACAGAAAAACAGACAAGACGGGGCATCACTGATGTGAAAACGTTATCAATAAGATTTCACAACCCCTTGGGAGATTTAACTTCAGAACCAATCTTTGCCGCAAGAGGAAATGATGATCAAATTGCTCTTTTATAATTAGACATTTGGTTTTGACTCACTTCAAGCATTTGCCTAACATCTATTATTTAATTTGACACTGGGTGTTTTCCGATGTAATATTTTGAGGAGAATGAGCCTTCACTTGAGGTCATTGAAATAAAAAAAAAGTTAATTGGACCATTATATTAATCATCAATGACCATGATTAAAATTAAAGGAGAAAGTGAGGGAGAGAGTGTTTCTTGGCGTGTGTGTATATGTGTGTGTGTGTGTGTGTGTGTGTGTGCGTATGTGTGTGTGTGTGCATATGTGTGTTGGTGTGTGTGTGTGTGTGTGTGTGTGTGCACTCTGTCCACATCCCATGCGTCTTTGCATCCCTCCCAAGTATGCCTGGAAGAATCTCTAAGGAGACAAACACTGTCCATAAAAGCCATGGGTGGCAGCTGCAAGAACTTAATCCAAGCAGACAAAGAGAGCCGAGTGGGGGAGAAAATCTTACCCTTTATTCTCTTGTGCTCCCTCATTCCCTTTCCCTACACTTGGTGGTGGTTAATCTTCTTAAAATCTACGGTCACAAGTTCAATGCCACGCAGGTGGACAGACCCACCACTAACACACAAATGCGCGCACACACACACAAACACCATATATACGCAGGCGGGTGGGCAGCAGGAAAGCAGAACAGAGCAATTTTCCAGAGGAATAATGAGATAAATAGGCCAGGCAGATAAACCAGTAAAAGTGTATGGGGGCTAATGAAAGGCGCTGTGTCTCTGGCTTGGTGATTTATGGACACTGTTAATGCTGGAGTTAACTCTGCACTGCTTCTAAACACCAGTCCTACCTAACATCCCTATAAACGCAGCCTGAAAAATGATCACAAGTTTAAAAAAAACGTAGAAAAAAGCAGGGATAGAGAGGTAAAGCAGGGCAAAAAGAGACAAACATGCTTCCAACAACAAATAAAAGGGATCAAGTGTGTGCTCTGAGCCTGGATGAGCTGGGCAAAGAATAACTCACTGATGGCAGAGTAAAAAGTCCCCTTCAGCGCCAATGAATGCAAAACAGATTAAGCATCAGCATGCTGCAGCTCAGCGCCTTTGAAATGACACGTCACAATACAGTTAATTTGTTGAGGAGACACTTTTGCACAAAGAATGTGGGCAGAGGATGGGGTAAAAGAAAGAGAGGGAGTAAGAGAAACTGAGTAAGATAGAAAGAGAAAGACAAAGACCGATAAAGAAATGAGGAAGGCTGACTCCTCACAATCCCCTTTTCTTTATTTATTTGAACAGGACACTCAATATCATAATCACACTGGAAGCCCAAGCATTTATGTCAATTTTCATATTTAATACTCCCTTTAATCTTCAAGGGCATAAATCAAAGAGGAAAATGCCTCTTTTCACTCTGGGTACTTACTGGCAGGATTGCTTTAGTCATGTTGCACTTTTTCTCCAACAGCTCATAAACATACTGAGTGATGATCTGTAGGGAAAAAAGACAGAGACGACACATAATAATATAGATTACTGCAATTAATATATTAATATCGCTGCTGATACAAATCTGTCTAAACAAAATGCCAACTAAACTCTATGTGTATACAAGTAATCGCAACCTCTGTAATACTTGCAGACAAAATAAAAAATACTATTCAAAACCCCCATTTGCCCTGTGGTGTGTGTGTGTTTGTACATGAGCTACTTGAAAGGGCCTGGATCGCACTGTGCGTGGCATGTGTGTGAATCACAGTGCAGTGAGAGTGTTGAGGTTGTAAGTGCCAGGAGAGGAAATCTCCTGTACAAGCACAGGGGCTGATGTAAGTTATGTTTATCCCCGCAGCCACAGCACTAAAGAACCTTGTATACTGAGTCATTCCAACCCCAGGCCAAGCCTTTCATGGTTCAGTGACATTAACAACTTTCTTTTCCATTTTCCTTATTTTTTTTCTTTCCTTTTTTTCTCCTTACATGCTGCTCAGCTGAGAACAGAGTGAGGTGCTTTGTGGAACTCATTTCATTTTCTCATCAGCTGTGATAGAAAGACAGAGGAGTTAAGAATGATCACAGATGAAAGGGCACTAGAACAATGGCGGTGAGCTGTGTGGTTTGTTGCAGCGACATTTCCCCAGCACATGTCATGACAGACCCTGTGTCCTGTACATGTTGTCACAACATCCTGTTTTGGTGAGAGACCACAAAGAGAACGGAGCAACATGCTGTCCAAATCAGCTGTGAAGTCCCGCTTGGGTTTAGCATCGACCATGCTAAATCAGGAAACTAAACTTTAGCAGTGGTGCCAGAGTTACAAAGCATGACTGGACACCAGTCACGTTGCTTCATCAAGAGGTGACCAGCTGACTCAGCATGAACACAAAGCCCAGACATAAAAGATTAACCAGAGAGGATCAAGTCCTGCTGCAAAGAGACGTTTGATGTTCATATCTAATGTGAATTAAAGCTATAGAGGTACCACAGATATTTTGTTATTAACACTCCATTGTATAGTTGTACTGTATACTCATCCATCATCGGTGTGTTAAAGGCCCATTTTACCTAATATACTCCAACACATTAAGAGCCCTCATGCCACGCATAGCATATTACATTGATCAGGGGTGTCAAACACGCAGCTCACAGATCAAAACCTACCCCCCAAAGACCCCAATGTGGCCCACGGGATGAATTTGCGAGGTGCAAAAATTACACCTAAGATATGTCAAACTCATCTAGGGTGTCAAACTCATTATATTCAGATGTCACATTCAGCACAATTTGATCTCAGGTGGATAGGACAAGTAAAATAATAGCACAAAAACCTAAAAATAACAACAACTTCAAATTAGTCTATTTTTTAGTGTGAAAAAAGTTAAATTACATGATGACAATTTTTACATTACAAACTATCCTTTCACAAAAAATAACCTAAATAATTGTGAACAACCTGAAATTTCTAAAGAGAAACAAGTGGAATTTTAACAATATTATGACTACTGCCATTGTAGCTGAGTATAATATTCTTAAAACTGAACTTTTATATATATATTTTTTGCACTAAAACAAAGAGAAAACCTCTGATTTATTATTTATAGTTTAGTGTGACACACCAGACATCAGCTGTATTGGTCAGAGTTCAAAACAGCTGTACAAAATGAAGTTGTTCAGACCAAGATATACTGCAGTAATACCATGACAGAAACAAACCCACTTAGAAAAAAATCCAACCTGCTACTTTAATATCTGGCCTCATAAAAAGTGCAGGCATGCAGAAGCCACTAGTGTGCTGAAACTGAAGAAAAATTTCCAGTTTTGTACTCATCCTCTCTATCAACAATGTCACAGTGGAAGATAATCAAAAGTAAACTTGCTCCATGTGCAGTAAGGTGCTGTACACAGAACAGAACTGTAGCACTACACCTACAAAGTAGAAATGCTGAATCATCATAATATTAAGGAAGGAAGCTACACTCAGTCAAAGCAGCAAGACAATATTTCTCCTTAAAAGACAGAAAATATTCTCAATGCTGACACAACTACAACAATGAAACAGTATTGTCTTTTGGGTCACAGGATGCTTCACTGTAATTTTCACACAGACAAAACAAAACAATTTTTAGGTTTTGTTTTGCAAAGTTAACCATGGGATGAGGAAATCACACATATCCTTCGATTACATGTTCTAAACTCCAGACACTGGAGTGGCAAGAACGGCAATATTCCTGTTTCCCAATTTAAAAAAAGATGGCCTGTGATTTACCATACCAGTGACTTTTTACATACAAAGAGAAGACACTAAAAGGCCAGCTTTAACTTAAAAGAGCTCGTGCCTTAAAGTCAATTGCGCGTTCTTGTGATAATCGTAATATTGCCTTGATCTTTTGTTCCAGAAAACCTCAATGCTAACTTGATTTATTGTGTTATGTGGAGGAATAACATTACACACCAGATAAATACTAGCCTTATGACAGCCAATCAAAGGCCAGCAGACGCACCAAATGAGATGATCAATTCTACCATTTGACCCTGTGAGGGAGGGGCTGCGGGAGCTCAAAAACATGCCCGCCTCACCTCGGCACACCAAACCTCCAACAGCTGAGCTAATTCACTAAAATGTCAGCCGGTCTGATGAAGACTAAAATGATTCTAAGCCTCAGTATGCTAGTGTTTAATGACATCAATAAGGCTCACAGGAAATTTCATTTGCACTATGTTATTTGTTCAGTGCCTCAGGTGGCTCGAGACCCATCTGATATAGAATAAGGAGGGAGACAAAAGGGGGGAGGAGAGAAAGTGGGAAAAAATGCAAGAGTTTTACTGTCAATGTTTTGGCAAAGAACACTATGGATTAACTATGAAAATGTCATATCCCAGTTTGAATATAAGGTTGCGGTCACCTATGTGATATTGGTCAGAATGTAAACATGGTCTGTAAAAAAAGACCAAGATTAGACGTCCAGAGTAGATGGAAAAGATTCTCTTCAGTGGAAAGGCACAGACCTCACAAACTCACGCTGATGCACACACCGACATGCATGCCACAGAGCCGTCCTCCCACTGTGGGGGCCTCTGTGGACTATGTCTCAGCAGCTGATCAGTACAATAAGAAAAGCCTCTTTGTCACCTAATTACCTATGTGTTATTAGTGCTTAATGAAATGCCAGCAGGAAGCAACAATGAGCGCCTGGATTGTCAACACTACGGTAGGAGAGGCATGAGAAGCGGATTTGCTAAATAATATTAAGACGTACAAAGGAGAGGAAAGGCAGCCGGGTGAGCAAGTTAATAGCCACTCAGTAGACTTAAAGGCAATGCACATGCTTACTGCCACTTTCTAATCTGCAATAAACATGTCACAGAAGAAAAAACATTAATGGTGGGTGCTGAACTGGTTAAAAAAGTGGAAAAAGTCCACTTAGTAATGATGCAGGGATGTGTGGAAAAATCAAGTGCTCATCAAGGGCAAGGTTTGATGAAGTAAAAATGAAAAAGTAGGAAGGCTGTCACACAAAAAATGCAACTATATTATAAAACTGTAAATATACAAATAATATCTAAATCTAAATTCATATATTATTTATATAAATAGCATTTTTCTACATATATATTTCATGTTTGACTGTGTATTTTCTGCCTGTCTTCTCTGCACTTTGTTTCTTTGTATTTTGCTGCTGTTAACGGTGAAATTTCCCCAAGTTGAGACGAGTAAAGTCATATTTTATCTCGTGTTAAAAATGGTGGTGAGTAACCCAAAACCCATAGAATGACAGACAATGACAGTCACAAAAAAGTTCAACACACTCTAATTATGAAAATAAAAGTGTTTTATTACTTCATGGATACACCAAGGGTCCAAAATGAAGGCAAAGCTGATGCGTCTTAAATTTGTAATACCGCTAATGGCCACTAGGGATGCTGCAAAAACCCTAGCACTCAGACTTAAACTGAATTTCTCTTTAAATATCCTAAGTCAGTCATTTTTGTTCAGAACTTATTGCAGTCTCACTTGTTTTATCTGGAACCTCTAATAGGTGTTCTGGTGGTCCATCTTTAAATTTTTCCTCTGTTAATAAGATTTCAGGCCAAATAGAAGTTCTGATGTTTGGTTGGTGTGACAGCTCACTTGCCTGCATGAATTTCAGTTTATGTAATACAATGAATTTTTCCCTGACAGCTTCACTGTAATTGGCGTAAACAGATTCCACTATCAAGACTGTAAAATCACTTTGTTATGCAGCGCTTGATGAAGTTTACTGAGTCAGTAAGTTAGCAATTAGCAATAGCTCACCTCTGACCCTTTGGGCTCTTGCAGCTGGCGACAGCTAAATCATAGACTACATGGAGGAACATCACAGTTCCTCTGTCCACTAATTATACACAGATTATAAGATACACTAATGCATTTCGACTTCAAAGAGACTTCATTAGGGCATGAAACCAAAAAGGGACACACACTCCATTTAAAACACAATGCATCATGTGACACTGATCATGTGACATGTAAAATAGGTCACACAAGATAAAGCAATGACATTAGCAGAATTGGACCCCTTCAGCAGGCTGGGTTTGGCCCACGGGCCGCATGTTCGACAACCCTGGTCTGCACTAAAAGTCGGAGCCTAGAAGTAATGAACTCACACTTTGCTATTAATAAAGAGATGCAAACATAACAGTGACTATGAAAAAATTGGCCTTTATCGAGAGGCAAAAGGTCCATGACAAGAAAAGGTGAAAATCATTAGGATATATCCTTAAACATAAACAACTGTTTTACTCAAGTGAGAGGAATCATGGGAAACTTTGAAAAAGACCTGCTGCCTCTGAGGTCACCTCTGTGTCTGTGGTTTGTTTGAGTTGAGGAAGCATTGTGGCGATGAAGCAAAAAGAGCAGGATCAGGGAGGAAGGAAGGGACTTAGATGAGGGCTCAGTGGGAGGAAAGAAGCAAGACAAGAAGGGAGAGATGTAGAAGTAATCCCCAGGAGCCAGACTCTCATGCCAACTCCTAGTGAAGGGAACAGCTGAGCAGTGAGGGAGGAAAAAGAAGATGGGATGGAAAGGGAGAGAGACCAGCACAGTGCGTGGCCTTGATAAAAGACCTTTAAGTGGGTGGGCTGTGACATCAACTCTTTGCAAACCTCTGGCCATCCCTGTAACAATCCTTTCACACACACAAGGGCCAAGGACTTAATGAAGACCATTGTGGCTGTAAGGTGATATGTTTTCAAACCCCAGATGACAAAGAGAAAAAGACCCCCCACATTAAGTGTACACATGTAAGTAAATGTGCACGTGTGGTGGCTTGTTCCTACCTAATTACAACTTTGAAACCTAGTTTTAGGGATCACACATGAGGCTATAAGTAGGTGATCCCACAAAACAAACACAAGGAGGAACAGAACCAGTAGAAAGAAAACATGTTGAAATAGGGACAAGAAGTGGAAACGATGCAATGAGGAAGCAAGAAAAGGGTAAAAGATGGAAATGGTCAAAGCAAATGGAAACGCTAAGAGAATCACAGTGGAGAAAAGGAAGTGAATCTATCAAAACTTTAATAAAAACATGCATGATGTTTCCATGATGCTAATAATGCAGCTAAACCACTAAACGAAGTCTTCACAAGTCTTAGTTATTTAAAAATTATGACACAGACACATCTGAATATCCAATATGACCTATGCCGGATCAAAACACGCATAAACAATGCACAATAAACTTTGCACATCAATACCACATCCATTAAAGAACTTATAAAATAAATCGTTTGATCTGAGCTATATTGGTGTGTGGATTGTTCTATATTTTACGATGTTGAACTCAAGCCAAACAACCCCCCCGTGGGCTAGTTTTTCAGCCTGGAACAGTGTGGTGTGGAGTATAAACACCTGATTTTTTTTTTAGTGTGCACAAAGAATTGACAGCTATTGGACAGTCAGGAGATAATTACAGAATTTGACAAAAAAGTTCATTGGATTTGCATCACTTACTCCTTTAAGGACAGATGAGGCTTTCAGGTTCAAACAAGCTGCCTTATCATACAGAGTTTATGAGTGTTTATGCCATGTGCACATGCACTATAGACGTTGGTATATACTGTGTACACACAACATACACACATTCACAACATAATTCATCTACACACATACACCTCTTGTCTCACAAGTCCAGAACCCTCTCCAAAAGCCACTTAGCCATAGAAACCAGAGAGCAAGAAGAGGCATCAAAGCTGTTTATATAATGAAACTGAATGAGCTGCTCTATGCCATATCACTGACTGCACCCAGGAAAGCATTCCTTCTTCTCTAGAGAATAGAGGAGAGGAAGAAAGAGAGAAAAAAAAAGAAAATCCCCTCGAACAATACAGAACAACAACAGTGGCAACAACGGCAAAGCATACTCAGAGAGAGAGAGTGTGAAAATGAGTGCATGAGGCAATAGAAAGGTTGTTTATTTTAAGTCAGCCTCATGTACCAACAGAAAGTGGTATTAAAATAGGGCCTATTGTTGTGAATTTGTGATCTGTCAGTCCATGTGGGAAACAAAGAAAGAGAGAGACTGGTGTAATTCCCATGAGGTCTCTGTCATTCTTCTGTCAGAGGAGAGAGGGCTCCCCAGGGGAATGGAAAGTTCTCAGGCACAGACTGACAGACAGACTGTTTACACTTGGCATAGATCTCTTTCACTCTTTCTCCACCCTTTCTTCTGTACTCGTCCTAATGGCATCATAATGACCTCCTCAGGTGTTAACTGAGAAACTGACAGAGGGCTAATTCCAAGTAAAGCACTGTATACCACCGTGGGTGTCGGCGGTAGCGACAGATGTCAGGGTTGTAACTACAAGCTCTTGTGTCTTATTCCCAACATCCCCCCCGCCCCTCACCCTCAAGTCCAATTCCTTTCTCTTTCATCAACTATAATCCACCTCACCTAGTCCCTCCAACCATTTTTGCCTGTCTGTGACTGTTTCCTCTTCTCTGCTCAGGAGAAGCCACAGCAGTGCTCTTTAAGTGTTTTGGGAATGGAGACATGATAGTAGTCAGTGAATCAGGGCAGACAGCTGTCATTTAGAGTCCCACTTTAGAGGGATCCCATTAGCTACCTAACAAAATACTCCACGACCGGTATGGGGCCACCAGATACCTCAAGTACACTGTGGAGACTGTGGAGACTTCATGGAGGAGCTGTGATGGATACAACACTTCATACAACAATATCATGACATCCGTGTTCAGTCACAACCTATTACCTAAAAGTGTAAAATTCCTGACAGACTAATGATTATCTCTCCTGTTAAGTATTTCCTAAAGATATAGAAACATTTTATTTAAATGGAAGGATGCTCTCCCCCCGACATAAGGACAATGGATCAGAGAGGTTATACATCATATTCACCTCGAAAAAATTAGATATACCATTAGGGGCCACCAGAAAGTTCTGTGCTACTTGATAGGCATTTATCAGCTTCATAGACAGTATAGTAGCTACCAGCATATCTGTGTAACTCCAATGTCTGTGTACCTTTTTACTTATTTTTTTAAAAATTCCTTTATTTTTTAATTTTCTTTCCCCTTATTTATTTATGCGTATGTGAACTTACAAATATGCACGTGTATATGTGTGTACATATTTGTATGTATGTATCTGTACATATATTTGAAGGAGATTTATATATTTTTGTACGCAAGTATTTTTTGTCCGGCTGTATATAAGCTTAACGAAGGTCCAGTACTTGAGGTGGGTGGAGTGTGTGGGGGGGCAGTTGGATAGGAACTGGATACAATAGTTTCATGTTCAAGTTGTATGTAATAATAATAATAATAATAATAATAATAATAATAATAATAATAATAATAATGGATTAGATTTATATAGCACTTTTCTATGAATGCATACTCAAAGCGCGTACAGAGGAGCCATTATTCATTCGCTCTCACATTTACACTGTGGTGGTGGTAAACTACATTTGTAGCCACAGCTGCCCTTGGGCAGGCTGACAGAAGCGTGGCTGCCAATTTGAGTCTATGGCCCCTCCGACCACCACTGAACATTCATACACCAGTGTGAGTGGCAGCACTGGAGTCAAGTAGGGTGAAGTGTCTTGCCTAAGGACACAACAGCACATGGACTGAGAGGGATTCGAACTGCCAACCCTTCGGTTATTGGACGACCCACTCTAACATCTGAGCCATGGCCGCCCCATGTTTATTGTAGGGCTGCACGATATTGGAAAAAACTGACATTGCGATTTTTATTGTAACCCTGTGATACAATTTACGATATAAAAAAATACTTAGGAGGATATAATACCTGTGTGGTGCCGACGAAAATGGTCAAACAAATTAGTTGTGTTATTTCTTGTTGTGGCAACAACTGTAAGGCACCATCGACAGAACACGTTTCAATATCATCCTTCTTGTAGATGAAATAATTCCAGATAACTGATGTTGCTTTTCTTTTGGGCACCAAGTCTTTGTTTTTGGTGATTTCATTTTTCAATATTGTTACCAGCGAGTCACTCCATGTGCATGTGCTTTGGCAAACCGATTAAGAATGATTGTGATTGGTGAATCGCTGCACATAGTGTGTGTCAGGTACTCTTGAAATTAGATGAGAACAAGCTGAATTCATTTGCCTCCTACATTGCAGGACCTGCAATGTGACTATTGCGCACATGTACATTGCAATGATGATGCTCAAACAATATATTGTGCAGCTCTAGTTTCTTTTATACATTTGAAAATTTAAAATAAAAAATAGCCTTGATCAAAAAAAAGATGTAGAATCATTTATAGCCATATTTCTGAGTTACTAAATGCACTTACTGAAAAGAAAACAAAAGAAACAACAACATAAAAAACAAACAATAAATGTGGAGAAAAATGCACACACAAAAAGTAGCATTACATTAATCCATCTACTATTGCACAGTAAAACCATTTACATTCTGGTGTTAATGGGAATGCTGATAATGTTGAACAAGGAAGTAGTGACTAAAGCCATCATTTAGAACAGGGGTTCCCAAACTTTTAAACTTGCAACTACTACTATCCCTGAAGTGACTGAAACATTAAAAAAAATTTATGCACAGGAGTCACGCAATGATACTGTGACATATTTGCCACATTGCATTACTGGTACTTGACATTTTACTTATTGTGTTCTGTTTTATGTGCAGGGTTTTGGGGGGGGGGGTCTGTTAATGCTTATTTAGGTTAATGTGTCTGTTTTACATGGTTTATTGGCCTTTTTATACTTACTTTTATTTTTTATTAATGTGACAACCATTAGTCAAACCTGTAGGCCAAACAATGCCTTACCTGTTGGCCGATGTTCATGCCATATTCATGAAACCTTTGCTCTTTCAAAATAAATGCACTTCCTACACACATTGAAACTCACGAAATCAATATCCCTCCTTCAAGGACGGGTGCAACAATAGTGCCCTTAATCAGCTGTAACTACCTCAGGGATCACATCAAGAGGTTTCTGAAAATTATCTCACGACCCCCACATTGGGAACCCTTGATTCAGAACACAGGAAAATGACCAAATCCTCTAATTAACTTCTTATAAATATCACTTGAAAGAATTTGATTTGAACACTTAGGCCTGTCCACAAAGAGATGAAGATGACCTATTTCTTTTTCATTTTAAAAAAGTTTTCCGTAAACACAACATCGTCTCAAGAAATGTGTGTGTCCACAAAAAAACACTGACAACACTGTGGTATATCTGCCAAGCCTGTTAGAGGGTTTGTAACACTGCCACAGCAATAAACCAAAAACAGAAGAAAACATGGAGCATTTGCATAAAACACAGTTTAGAAAAACAAAACAAACAAAAAAAACACAATTTGAAAAAAAAAAGTGCCATTGTTGCTGATGTTGGCGGAGAGAGGTGGGGCTATGCTGTCATCATTTCAGATAAGATGTATATAGGTTGTAAACATGGAAATCCCATAGTGGTGGTTTCAAAGATTAACATATTGGGGCTTCTGAAATGCCACTTCTGTGTGGAAATCACTCATATGACAAAAAAAAATAAAATTTTATATATATATATATATATATATATATATATACACACATATATATATATATATATATATATATATATATATATATATATATATATACATATAAATATATATATATTTATTTATTTATTTATTTATTTTGTGGATACTCCTAAAGATCAAAGACATTGCATGCTTAAAATGTATTTGCCATACAAAGGGATACAATTGCATATTTTTCAAGCAAAATACAATTTTATACAGTGAATGTTATTGTCATACTCATCTAATGCCCCGTTTCCACTACGTGGTGTCGGCTCGACTTGACTCAACTCGGCCTTTTTGCGTTTCCATTTTGAAAAAGGACCTGGAATCTGGTACCCAGAACTAGTTTTTTGGTTTTGCCTCCGCCAAGGTTCCAGGACTGGGGACTAGACACTAAAAGGTGACGTGTAAGCACTGCAGACCACTGATTGGTCAAGACAGTCGTCTCTGTGACCCACCGCTTTACAAAAAACAGATGCGAAAGTTTACAGTAAATATAGCTGTAGGTTAATCCACATGATAACAGCCCGCAAAACTACAGCATGGTTTGTCGAGGAGGTTTGGATGTAAAAATTCAGCATGAACTTGACGAGACAACACGCAACGAGTGAGTTTATCAGCAACTCTCTGAGCAGATGACACAGAAGTAGCGCGCCGCATCGCTATGACGTCCAGGCACTCCTAAGTCGGTAGTATCCTGTAATGGAAATGGTCTCAAGAAACAGGACCTGGTACCCGAGTCGAGTCGAGCCGGTTCCACGCAGTGGAAATGCGATATTACGTAGCTCAGTCAGTCTAATATTATGAGCCATCCTTTTTTTCTGGATATTGAACCTTGAGACTTCAAACTCATGCAGATGACATTGTTATTTATGAGCATAGTACTGTTGGGATGTAACATAAGATGTAACTATAGACATAGTTACATAGTTGAATAGAATAGAATAGAACAGAATAGAATAGAATATGTTTGTAATAGAGCTGCAACTAATGATAATTTTAATAATCGATTAATCTGTAGATTATTTTAATAACTAATCGATTCATCAGATAAACACAAAAGACTCAATTCTCAAAGATCGGTATTTAACCCAAAGCAATGTAGGCAGCAGACAAGTCACTAATGATTCCATCCCTGCAATGGCTTCAGGTATAGTTAGCGAACACTTGCCCACTACCTAGACTTGTCATGGCTAAAGACTAACAAACTATAGTCTTCAACCAGCTCCGGTTATAGGCTATTAAACTAGCATTGTATGTATTAGTTCCAGTCAACGATAGGTAACGTTAGTCTGGTGGCCTGATAAATGGAGATGGATGAAAACGGTGTAATTATGACAATAGTGTCTAACTGGCTAGCGGGCTAAAGTAATCACGACATGTTGGCTATCTTAAGCTAGGTTTATATTATGTTCCCGGTGGCCACCCAGTTTTGTTACATAATCGGTGCACTACATTTGGGCCAAACGAGGCTGTCGTGGCCACCGGGAACATAATGTAAACCTAGCTTTAAAAATCTGGCCCAGGATCCGAAGCCTCAGCCACGCTGCTGTATGTTTTCCTGTGTTACACTACATAGCATGCGGCCAGAACGCAATACTAACGTGCTGAAGACCCGACGAATCGACTGCCGAATTCATTGCCAACTCTTAAGAATCGATTTGGATTGATAAATTGATTTGTTGTTGCAGCACTAGTTTGTAACATGCTGCCCTTATCCTTGACATCAGGCTTGTGAACTCTAAAATAGGGCCTTAAATCTCTGCTAGCTGGTTACAGGACATGTTTAACCACTTTGACAAGCAGCATCCATAATATGGAAATCTAGGGGCACATGATGAGAAAGAAAGATAACAGAAAGACAGCGCAGAGTGTAAGTGATAGACAGAGAGAGAGAGAGAGAGAGAGAGACTGAAATGCAGAAGGGAGGCGGGGGGAGAGAGAGCTTTCTAATGCAGCCATCTGGCTAGCTTTACATCATTATAATATTCTGACTATGTGTGTGTGTGTGTGTGTGTGTTTACAAATTTGTGAGTGCCTTCCATTCCACAGATGCAGGCAGAGCAGAGAAGAATCCTCATTTATTAACAGCTTAATAGAGCTCCATCTGGGCCAGACCCTATGCTTGTCTGCTATCACAGAGATTCATCAGTGAATCACAGGAATTAGACTACAACTGACACCTACACAGGCTGAGGTGACCCCGCCACACTGAACAACGCAGCACAAATAGCCTGCACTGTATTACAGCTGTAAACCTACCATTATGATGACAAGATAAAAACCCTACGGTAACCAAAATCCTTCCGTCTAGTAAACGGTTGTGTGTGCAAGCTGTGTTTTGCCAATTTTTCTCCATTGCCTACATACTTTTTTTTAATGTCCACAGGCTCAAACACATGCTACTTTAATAATGTCTTTGCTGTCCAACGTGTTGTATGTTAATGCCCTATATTTCTGTATGTGCAGTCCAAGTGACTATTAATCAAAATTGTGATGGGTGATCTGCTCAGTTTCCTCTCTCTTTTGTCTCATTCCTAGCTAATGACATGTTATTTCATAAGCTATATTTTCCTTTTGTGCATCTTCAATATACTTTTTCAGATAATTGTTTTATTTCACAGGAACTGAACCACAGCCCAATTTAATGGTTTGGTTGTGGCCTCACAAACCTGATTTTCTTTTTTTTTTTTGTTTATTTATGCCTATTGAATCCACTTATTCAATTCATTTTCACTGACAAAATGCATTGTGAAGCAAGTTATAAGCAAAATGAGTAACTGCACTTAGCAATCACATCTTGATTACACATAGCTCTGAGTGCAGATGGATTGTATGTGAAGAAGACCTATAGCATATTGTTGGGATCAAGTGGACCAACATGGTTATCTAGAAATAAAATCTCTCCACATATTGCAATGGATATATGGGAAATGTTTTTGAGTTATAATTTATAGATGTAAAATGAAGAGTGAAAAATGATTCACTACACTTATGCACAACTCACATTTTTGTTCCCATCCCTTTCTTTTGGTTGGAGGCCATCACACCAACATCCTCGTTCTCTCTCTTTCTATCTGTCTCTCCATTCAGACGAGGCTGAAGTGCAAATTGGACATCTGGTGCTGTGATGTGTCTGACAATACAGCCATCTCCCAGCCCCCTATCAGACATACACAGACACAAATGCACACAAACACACAGACACACACACAGAGTCCTCCACGCAAAACGTAGAACCATGAAGATAAAAAAGACACTGAGAGGAAGATAGGATGGAAAAAGATGGAGAGAGGTGTGGAGAAAGGAAGGGATGGAAAAGAATGTGAGTGAACATTAGGGGGCAATAATGGCACCGTTCTATTCACACTGCCAGTGGCAAACACATGCCCCCATGTCCTTGTGCCATCTCACTCTGCTCTCCGGCTGCATCGAGGCTAGTTCACAGACCGTCTCAGGTGGCAGGTTGATAGAGGGCAGTGGAGTGTGGTATTGGCCCATAACAAACCTATCTGCATACATGTGTATTTCACATTTACTCTCATAATATATGACAAAGCTTACATCTTGCTCTGATGTTTTGGACAGACAGTCTATGTATACCTCTGTTACACAAACTCAAACTCCCACTTACAGAGGCTGACTAAGCAGCATAACCTACTTTACCAACAAAGACATAAAATTCTGTAGTTGTGTCTATTTATAATGGAGCATATTTCTTACTAACAAAAAAAACAAAACATTTGTACTTGCAAAGCTGTATGAGAAAGGTACAGTATTCATTTTGAATCATCTGTGGCCTAAAAACAACAGACAGATAATACTGCTTATTCAGGTAATGCTCCTGTTTTGCAGCCAGTAAATCTCATACAGCACAACTCATACTGCATGTGTTATAAACTTGTATCAGCACTGATTGACACCTTTTTCTTTTTTTCTTTTTAGAAGAAGATGAGGCTGTCAATTTTTAATCACAGACTGAATAAAATTTGCATACACCCTGCTTGAAGATTATTTGTTTCATCCAAATGGCTGGCCCCGTTGGATGTCGGAGTTTGGTTAGTTTAAATGTCTGTGTGTTCTTTTAGGGCTTTTGCTTTCCTGCTACCAAATGTTTGTTTCTTCAGCCTTTTTAGATGTTGGTAGATAGTGCCTAAGCAGCCAAAAGAAAGGAGGGGGGAAAAAAGCCTTCACAGAAGGCTGGCTCTCAAAGGAGCTACTGTATACCTGCATTAGAAATAATAAAAACACCCAGGTAATCCTACAAACGGGTCTATCACTTTGCTTTGAACTTCAAAGCAAACACACAACAATTAAAAGTAACATAGTGAGCGTGGATGCAAATAAAAGAGAAAAAACAGATTACAAAAGAACATTTGTCTCATTATCTTAATGCATATTGCATGTGGCAATGTGTGAGTGATTTAGAGGTGAAATTTAGAATGAATATATGATAATTCAGTTGGACGACTTTCGAACTTCATACAAGCATCAGGGAACTTCGCAGTACCAGTAATGTGATGTCAGAAAAAATGATGTTATCAGGATTTATAAGTAGACTTTTTATTGCATGTTCCATTTTAAAGGTATAAAACTGTTTCAGTGTTTATGCTTCTTGTGTACTATATTTCAGAAACAAGCACCTGGCATAGAACAATAAAGGCCAGAAGTTCATTTGCTGCCATCCCATTACACATTTTATCACTCCTCCACAAATAAGGAACTATAAAGTCTCTGATGTGTTTCAGCACCTCCATGTAGTGTGAGATAACTGTAAAGAGGTTTGTTTAATGTCTTTTCTGCATGTTAAACAGGCCTCTATTATTCATCAGAACAAAGTAGACAAGGCTCTAGGACTATGTACATCACCAGTTTTCTACTGTTATTGACAACATCCTCTCAGACACAAGAAAACCGCAACTTCTGATCTGTTACAGACTCATCAGATGTGGAACTACCTGTACGTTAGTTTTCTGTCCATTCCACCATCAGATGTCTATAGATTCTAACTCCACATATTCAACAGATGCAGATAGTTTCACATGTAATAATCTAAAAAAAAAAAAAAAGGTATTCGTTTTCACTTTTTATACCTCTTTATATTTAAGACCAAGATTATTTTAAGCATTCTTGTAATTTTGCCACTATTCACAACAGTGACAAGTAAAAAAAAAAACATTTTAAGAAAGTGTTCTCTTAAGTATCTGGCAATCAGTGTATTTCAAGATGCAAACTCAAGGACAAAAATACATAATACAGTAATGTACACTGTGATTTAAAATATCACACTAACAGAATGTGTTAATAAGGTAGGACACGTGCATTTTAGAGTTTAATGCGAGTTATGTGACAAATTTTATAGAAGCATCAAACTCAGCCTAGACTAAGCTGACAACTAGATGATTATGGGGAAATCTCCTTTGCTTTTTTCATTGCACCATGACCTTTAAAATACCTGCAAACCTTCTTCACTTTAATCTGACACAGGCCAGGACCACAGGATACACCTCTGATGTTGAAGTTATTCTGCGGCACTGGCATTTCATTTGATGAAAACCTGACTCCAAAGCATTTCATCCCTTGGAAACAGCATAAAATTCAACAGCTCTATCACTCCTTTTACACACACACACACACACACACACACACACACTTAAAAGAGAAAATGGTCTACGGATCCTGCAAACAGAGGAGCTTTTTGCATAAACGTTCATTAGACTATTTAGACCCTGGAAACATTTCACAGTTTAGTGAGTAAAGCAGGCACATTAGAGTTAAGATGTTCTCAGGCATACACATGTATACACTGAAGTCAAATGTTAACTACAACAAACTGGTTTTTAGTGCTGCAGCAGATTTCTTGCACTTGTGTGAAATAAAAAGCCAAAATATACATCTTATCAAATGCACTTTGACATGTGGTGGGTTCCGGGAGTCAAGTAAATAAAAAAGCCCAAAGATTGACATTAGGTTGAGCAAAAAATAGAGAAACTTTTTTAAAGTGAAGAAACTGTCAATATTTAGGAAGATATGTGTGAAAATAAACATGGAAAATTGAGTTATTACTTCCAGCAAAAGGGGTTATGTCTTCATTTTCCTTTTACTTGTTTGTTGTTTGTCAGCAAGAATACGCAGAAACGACTGCACCGGATTTAATGAAACTTAGTGTAAGGGCCAAGGATGAAGCCATTACATTTTGGAGCAGATCCAGTGAAAGTAGCAGATGCTGCTTTTTACACTGTGAGAAAGTGGATTTGATTGAATAACATGAATGTAGGTCCTTGGTGGAGGTATATGAGCAATGTAACAGGAAGTGAGAAAGTAGAGAGATCAGCGTGTTACCTCTCCAAGAGCTTCGTAACGTTTCTGGTTCCAGCGGTGGAGATCCTCTCTGGCATTGAACACAAAAGGTTCTCCCGTATTTGTATGTCTGAGTTGACCATCTGTGGGACAAAATGGAATAAAGTATTAAAGTGAAGAATAAAAGAAGAATGAATATGAATAGGAAAATAAGAATTTAGCTATTATTACAGTAGTTACCTAAATTTGTGTGTATAAGGTCATAAACAACCATTACTGCCAACTAAAGCTAGATTTGCATTCCATTTATTTACATTCATTAATTTAAAAGATGTCCAAAGTGGTGTACAAATGAGATACAATCCAAGCCCCGGTAGTTCAAAGAGAATCCTTGAATAAGCACTGGGACTAAAGATGGATTAACTATTCTATGTTCAAGGGTTATGGCATTGCTACAAAGTACTTACAGCTTCCTAGCCTCATAGTAGCCTATACACTAGGTTATGTGTTTTATAAATTATAAAAAAGCAAAGTATGTAAATGCAGAGCACAACAGTAATTTGAGAGACCTTTTTACATTACTGATGCCAATGTCACATTATACAAATGACCCCATATGCTCTTGTATGGACCTTGAGTATAGAGTTTCCTTTAATTAGTAGACAGATTAACAGAAATAAATTCTACCAAAATGCTATTAGCACTGAAAGGAGCCTCTGCACCATAAATCAAAACTTATGCTATAGGTATCCACAGGTGGGCTACCATACACCAATGTGTCAATTACATATCTAAGGTTGACCCCTTAGGATCAAGCCTGTTTCAATTTTCACTTTCCTTGCCTTTCCACCCCTCCCTCAGACCCCCATCTGGCAGGTACAAGGCCTGTGGATGCAGAAGCGTTCTTCCAGTCACGACTCCAACAGCCTTCTGGGTAGTCTGGCAGGCCAGGGTGAGACAGCTGGTATGGCAAAAATTCTATTTCCCTCTCTCCCTCTTTTCATCCGTCTAAAAGCCCCTTTCCATCCTCTTTAACTGTGTCCATCTTTTACTCCCTCTCTCTCCACTTTGGCGAAAGGCCACAGGTCTGTCCCTGCCTTTTCCACCTGAAATCTCTAAGAGCAAAGCCTACAGGAGCTGTGGGACAGGATCACAGTCTGGGTTTGTGTGCTTGTGTGTGCATACCAGCATAAAGAGAAGGTGGTGGTCTGGCACTCATATACCACAACAGCAACTGCTCCTTACAGTTCCTTTGAGGATGCTGTCTGGGCATCAGCCAGTCACCCTAACCAGCATGACTTACACACACCCAAACACACACGGATGCTATTAGCTGCAGCCAGGAAGGCCAGGTGTGGCCAAACAGCAAGTGTCACTCAGCCTCAGTAAATTGTTTCAAGTGAGCCATGCCACAATTACAACACACAAGCCTTGTCTAAGAAGAAACAAACCTCTTTGCGACAGTGTTACATTGGTTTATTGAAATTCAGGGAGACCAAACGAGCGTTTAACACATCCAGGTTTATTTCATATAAAATAGTCATAAGAGCCACAGAAAGATAACACGTACCCATGTGTGGCTGAGGAACCACTACGTTTATACCTTAACAATGAGCCCATCTATCCTGCTGTTGACATTACAATACAATAAAACACTAAACAGAGTTAAATTTAATTTTGACCTTTATGACTGCAAAATTTGTGAGAGCTAAATCACTGAAAAGTACACATACTTAACCTACATAGCCAGGGGGCTCTCATACTTTCCCAATTATTGCACAATCTGAGGGAACCCATGTAAGATGTAAATGCTTAAGCATTTCTTCATCTTCTTTTAAATTGCCACCATTTTCACCCCTCTATCAATGCAATAAATCTTGCACTGCTAACACACTGCGTATTACAGCATTTGCTTTTGTGGTTAGTTGTTAGACAACGTGTAATCCTGAGTCTGTTTGTCACCACATTGCATTAAAAAAGCAGATTTGTGCCTGAGAGGAAGAGCGGCAGAGGGGTGAAAAGTTAGAATAAAACAGTGTGCACAAAAGTACCTTGAAGAAAATCAATTATGCATTCATGGAGGGGTGATGATCTAAACACTACTGCCTAAGAGAAGGAAAAAGGGAGCTATAAATGAAATCATACAGGGGGTGTGTGTCTGTGTACAAGGCAGAGAGAGAATGAGTATCTGTGTGTGTGTGGTCTGGGGGAGGGGGGGAGGTGATCAGCTTCATCGCCTCCCCCAACACATCCTCTCAGAGGAATAACGTTTTCTCAACTTTTCTCCTCTTTTTCTGTCATAATTAGCATTCTGTTCTCAATTTGGCCGCTTAATTAGGTGTACATAACCTTGGATTTCCAGTAATGGAAAACCGGAGGGCTAGTGAGATGAAGCCATCATCTTCAGTGATTAAGATACCTGCAAACTATTGTACACAGCCTCGTCTGTATTCACATCATTACATGGTCAAATTAACATTTTTGTTCCACCTGTCTCAGGCAAAGGTAGCCTGGGTATAGCTATAGAAATGCCTGCTAGCCAGAGTGACTAGGAACCGACATACTAGAGACACTGCCTGAGGGCCACCATGGCTTTAATAGAAATGAAATCCTTCAAAAACAGGCCTGAGTGAAAACTGACAAGACATACAGATTGGTGTGGTTGTGTGTTTCCTCCATTTTTGCTTGTGGAGTGTTGGTGTGTGTGTGTGTGTTTGTGTGGGAGATTTTGAGTGAGGCAGAGACATACAAAAAGTGGCGAAAGAGGGAGAGGAAGAAGAAGCGATGAAGAATCTGAATGTGTTCCTTGCTGCATGGGAGACTGAGCCGGGACTTGGTAAGGTGCGGTAAAGCGGTTGGTGGCACGATGACGGGTGGGGGGGTGAGTCTCTGTGTCTCTGTTCTTAGGCACAGCGAGGTTATGCAAATACTACGTCAGGCGGAGGGCAAGGCTGAGTAGGTTACTGACGGGCCGTAGAGTACACAACATGTCCCCCACTCAGCCAGCCAGACAGCCAGCAGAGACACTGACAGAGAACAGAGGGAGCGAGAGAGGGGGAAAAAGAGACTACAGGGGAATACTGAGAGCCAGACCTCCTCCACCTTTGTAACTATTTCTACTTCTCTCCACCTGGTCTGATTAAAGTGAGCCAAGGAAATTCTAAAGAGCCCTTTCTATCATTGTGACCCACACCACTCTGGGTCCAGCTCTGCTCTTCGCAATCAGTCAGCACACACAAACACACACCACAAATGAGACAGTTTTAGGTCAGAAGTTGAAAAATAGTGACACAACACTGAACAGATGTGTATTTACTTACAGACTTTGTAATATGTGTGGTTCTATGATTTTGTTTTTAGACTCAACATAGAATCATATGAAGCAACTAAAGCTGGGCGCACACAGAGTATCAGGTGATTATGAATGTGGTTTGGATATGGTCAGGCTCAGTCAGACGCACTTTTTGTGTGTTTGCTTTTGTCAGATAAAGTCTTGCAGTGTGTGACATGCAGTGATTCTTGTCTTAAGAACTGGCTACAGCTACTCATTCTTTAAAAATGTTGTTCAACGTGTTATTTGTGACAGACACTGATATTTGCGGCATTGAAATACACTGCACACCTGAAATCAAAGTACACTTGGCTGAACTTTGACATGGTAATAAATGTCTACACAACTGACAAAAAAAGAGGCGGAGCTATAATCTATAAAAGCTTCAAATGCAAAACATAACAATGACTTGTCTATTGGTCCTAATTACATTTAAAGCTCAATACCTCAGAAACAACTTCACACATTGTCTAAACATTTGGTACAAATGATGACTGGAACTCAAAGATGAACAGAAAACATTTGGTGGCCAAAGGTTAAAGGTGAAGGTCACTGTGAACTCATGTCTGTCCATTCTCATCAAAGCAGTACCACAGAAATTTTGTTCAAATTTTGCATAAACATTAGGCTATTTACACTTAGGGATAAACTGATTAGATTTTGGTGACCAAAGGTCAAAGGTTAAAGTTCCTGTGACCTCACATAACATATTTGGTCATGATTCAAGAATTTACACACAAATTATGAAGAAAATGTTAGAAAAATATGTGACGATATTACTAACGATTCAATGACATTTTCCGTTCAGTCCTGTGTGAATGATGTCTCAGATGGATTTAGAGAGCTTTTTTTCCCCCAAATTTCAAAGACACAAAGATGACCAGGTTTGGAGGTTGATGCACACCTAAAAAGTCTTCAGGGAACAGGTGCGTAGGAGCATGAGGTACAAGTGATGAAGAAAAAACGTATCCTGCACACTGTCCATTCAACTTGCCAAAAACTTTAAGTTTTTAAGTTGAATGGACAGTGTGCAAGATACCTATTTTCTTCTTCAAACACACAAAGATGACCTTATTAGATTTCGGTCAAAGGTCTATGACACTAAATAAAAAGGAAGGTTGCTAAACTAAAGTCTTTATCACTAACTGTAAGTTGCTGATTATTAAGAGAACTGTTTGAACAGATTAAAATGCACAAATAGTGTTTGCATCATACTGAGCAGCTCTTGTTGAAACAGTGTTATTTTCAAATGTTTTCAGATTTAACGATTATATCATTATCTAGCTTTTATACTTGGGCAGCATTAGTTAAATACATCTGCAAATGAGAGGATGATCTGAATAGTAGACCCATTTGGTGTTGTGCAAACTAAAGAATGCCCCATTATTTTGTGTTTTCTATTGTGAACCAAAATAAATTCCGTTGTAAGCCAAAAATTGGGCACCCCTTGAAAAATAGCATGATTCGGTGATTTTTGAAATGACATCAACACACTTTATTTCACTGATTATTTCATAAATTTAACAAAAAACAAAACAATAATATCAATTCCACCCTGAGCATTCCCAAAGTACTGATTGTTTTTCCAACTTTTTACAAGCTCAAATTTGATCAGTTCACTAGGTACTTCAAACAAATGTCATTGGGAAATGTCAACTAGTGGTAGTATCAAAGATTTGAAAGACTGACTCTTGAAACCGTGTGCAAACAGGTCCTTCTAAGCAGCTGAGTAAGACTGAAAATAAAAGTGCCTGATGCCCACAGAGCAGAGGAAAGTTACAAGAAGGTAGTAAGGCCTTTTCAGTCTACAGTTTCCACAATGTGAAGTATAATTAAGGGATGGGAGTTGAAGGGAACTGTGAAGATGAGATCTGGAAGACCAAGAAAATACTCGGCGAGAACACCTCATAAATTGGTTGAATTGACAAACCATAATCCCTGGTTGACTTGCAGAAAACTACAGGGAGATTTAGCAAAATCAGGACTGGTGACCACTGGGTACCATTCTACTGAGCAGCAACATGTGCTCAAAGATCATGGAAGGGTCAGGAGGAGAACATTTTACTGTATCCTAATCATAAAATACAACAACAGAAGTATCTACAGAAGACTGATGTGGTTTGGGAACTAGTGATGAAGGCTGATGAAGTTCAAATAGAACCCTATGACCACAATCAGGAAAAGTATGTTTTGAGGCAAAAAGGGGTAGCATTTCTGAAAAGACCACTTTTCAACTGTTCAGCGTGGGGTGGAACTATCAGGTTTGAGGACTGTGCTACAGTCAGTAGCAGAGGAATCATTGTACAGGTAGAAGAAAGAATGAATTCCCCTAAATACCAGCTAATTCTAGAGGAAAAAAAAAAAAAAAAAAAAAAAAAAAATATATATATATATATATATATATATATATATATATATATATATATATATACATACATATGTGTGTGTGTGTGTGTGTGTGTGTACAGGGTGGGGAAGCAAAATTTACAATGAACATTTAGTTGTTTTTTCTCAGCAGGCACCACATCAATTGTTTTGAAACCAAACATATATTGATGTCATAATCATACCTAACACTATTATCCATACCTTTTCAGAAACTTTTGCCCATATGAGTAATCAGGAAAGCAAACGTCAAAGAGTGTGTGATTTGCTGAATGCACTCGTCACACCAAAGGAGATTTCAAAAATAGTTGGAGTGTCCATAAAGACTGTTTATAATGTAAAGAAGAGAATGACTATGAGCAAAACTATTACGAGAAAGTCTGGAAGATACTATTAAAGAAGAATGGGAGAAGTTGTCACCCGAATATTTGAGGAACACTTGCGCAAGTTTCAGGAAGCGTGTGAAGGCAGTTATTGAGAAAGAAGGAGGACACATAGAATAAAAACATTTTCTATTATGTCAATTTTCTTGTGGCAAATAAATTCTCATGACTTTCAATAAACTAATTGGTCATACACTGTCTTTCAATCCCTGCCTCAAAATATTGTAAATTTTGCTTCCCCACCCTACATATATATATATATATATATATATATATATATATATATATATATATATATATATATATATATATATATATATACCATTTTTGAGAAAGAGTTGAGGTTTAAAAGAAGATGGATTCTACAATGTTCCGAAACATATAGGGTGTCCATAAAGTCTCTTTACAGTTTAGCAAATTTATCACAAAAGCAAATGAATAGACGAATCAGTGGAAATTATTACAAAATGAACAATAAATATCAAAGGTTTTTTTTATGCCTCATTTAATACACCTCTGTATGGGCACCATTAGTTGCACTAAGCACACCAAGACGGTACTGGATTTGTTGCCATGTTGGCTGTATCATAGCCTCATCAATGGAGTCAATGGCATCAATGATCTTTTGCTTCAGGTCGTTGATGTTCCATTTCTTTCTTCAATACAGAATATCTTTAACATAACCCCATAAAATGAAATCCAGGGAAGTGATATGTGGTGAATGACGTGGCCAGGGAATAGGGCCATCCCTTCCAATATATTGATCTGGAAATGTTTGATTTACAAACCCATGAACATGCAATCCCCAATGTGATTAAAAACTTTGATAACCACTGAGTTCATAGAACAAATCTGATTAACATATCTCAATAATTGCTTTTGTAACATTTTTTTTAAATTGTAAAGAGACTTTGTGGACACCCTGTACTTTAAAATCTACCATGGACTACCTCAAGAGACACAAATGGAAGGTTCTGGAACAGCCCTCAGAGTCCAGATTTAAACATTACTGAAAATCTGTGGGTAGACTGAATACCAGACATGAAAAACTAGTGGGCTACAAAGAGCGTTTACATGCTGTGGTATCAACCAAAGGGGTTCTGGGTAAGTACTGAATGTGTAGGGTGCCCAAACTTTTGCACATGCCACAACTGTGTATTTTTCTTTTTCCTATTTATTAACTGAATAAAAAGCACTTATGCACTAATTTTGCTGGTAATGTCCATTTTTCTATTTCCTACAGAGATTGTGCTTACACTTTTTTGGATACGTTTTCTTTTTTATATTGATTTTTTCTTGTTGTATTGGTTTAAGTGCTGATATTCAAAATAATCAATCGATCACTTAAAAAACTCACCAAATGATGCTTTTTTTTCTCCTATGACTTTCCCAGATTTCTCCATATAACTGTACTGTACTCTACAGAATGTCCAGTCAATGCTAACCAGTTGCTGAATGTATGACATAAAAAAAGTAGGGCTGTCAACATTAATGCATTAATGCAAATTAACCCATCATCATGATTAATCCGATTAGGATTTTTAATGCAATTAACTCATCTGCAGCCTCTGGCAATGCATTTCAGGCAGTTGGTCCAAGTAGAGTTACTGTTGCGCATGAACAAATATGTCGTTGATCCGGTAGTGACAGGCAGCAGAACCGACCCATAAAGATGGCAGATGCTAAACAGCATGTTGGCTCTTGTTTGAGTACAAATTTGAGAACAAAAAACCCAAGACAGAACATTCGTCCGACAAAGTATTATGCACACTCTGCAGGAAGGAGTTTTCTTTTCACCAAAGCACTTCCATCTTAAAATACCACATTAACGCAAAGCATATGTTAGTCTGGGATTATGCTAGCACTTCGGCTAACACATCACCCAGCCTGCAATAAACACATTATGTGCATATACTATATATTCCCTTCTTTCTTGAGTCTGTTTGCTCATGCAAAATGAAACTGATAATATATAATCATAATTCTAACATATATAATTAATATAGATTAAAAATGACATTTAATCATGATTAATCGAAATGAATCTACAGCAACCCTGTGATTAATCGGATAAAAAATGTTAAATGTTTGACAGTACTAAAAAAAAGGGTTGTGTAGTGAACTGGCTCTGTCATCAAGGTTGTGCCCCTCTGGCAATGTCAAAGACTAATCTTAGCTGAACTTTGGAGTAAAAATGTTCTAGTATGTACTTACATTCGTTGAAGGCATATTCAAATTCCTCCAGTGTTTTGGGGAAAGTAAACGGAGGTTCATCTTTCTTCATTAGTTCATCTAAGTCTATTCTCGACAGCAAATCTGAGGAAAAATATGAGAATTTTATTTGATTTTCATGTCAGAATATATATCACAAAACAGTCATTTTTGACAGTCTATGAGATTTATAAATATTTTACTTTTACAACATAAAACACCTCCCTAGCACTGAAACTGAAAAATTTCAACATCTTAAAATCAGCAAAAGAGCAAGTAAAATCCAAATTAAGTGTTTATTATCATCTTTGACTAGTTAGTAGGATAAATATGAACAGGTAAGAAAGGCATGAAACATTATTTTATCTTGACATGGCACAAACATTATAAATTAAAACATTCACTAATAAGAGAGGGTTAGAGAAGTGAGAGTGTACATTTCTTTACACCAGGATGAAAAAACAGTAAAGCTCAATGTTTCTGCCATATTTAGAAAAATGCTGTACTTCACATTATCACACATTTTGACAGATTATTAATGATTTGAACTGGAAGAAAACAAATATGTAAAATATGTAAAAAATGACTTAGATAGTAGTCTCTATGTATACTGTAAACAGAAATTCATAGTTTTAGGATCAGTTTTGGATCGCTTGGTTATTCCTGCTTTTCTTTAAAATTCAAGACTTGTACTTGTCAGAGTTCAGAGGGTTATTCTCTTGTCACCTTTGAGTGCAGTCGTTTTCTCTCTGTCCTCCTGGCCGGTCACCTGGGCCATAGTGATCCACAATATGTACAGGACTGGTATGGCAGCGCAAAGATGAGAGAGCATGGGTCCTCAGCTCCGAGAGATCACCAAAATGCATCCTGTCATGTTGGAATTCCACACAGTACAAAGTGTTATCATAGCTGCTGTATCTATTCTGTAACCTACTATATCACACTCTAACATGTCAGGATGTATAAAGTTACAAACATACAAGCTTGTTGCATGTGTAAGGTGGCTGTAAAGTAGAACTGAATTCCACTATTATGTCCAGTCTGGTTCTGTTGCTAGATCTGAATAGATTTACTGCTGTGAAACATGTCGCCTGTGCTGTGCAGCAGCCTGGCTCTACTCCACACACGTGCAACAACTAAGTTAATTATGCAAACAGTGAACTTCCTCTGACTGTAAAACTACGCGGCCAGTAGAAGACATATTGATTTGCACACACGTTTAGATACCACAGACTGCACCGCCAGTTTCAACATCTGTTTACTGTTTCATCTGTTGTCGTATGTCTGGAACAACTCCACAGTGTGTGCGGTGGCTCTGTTAAGGAACAACTGCGAAGCACATTGGCTACAATAGGAAAGCCACTGCTTTTATTTAGCCTACGTTTGTTTTCGACAGTAACACCTGTTTACAGCAGATGCATGCATGCTTTTGGTTGGACTCACGCACCATCAGTATAGGCGACTTTCCACTTGAGGCTGCTTCCTTGATTTTTTTTTTTTTTTTTTTTCTAAAACAGGAAGTAGTCTGGGTAGAGCAGAGCATAGAGTGCATGAAGCTTCCGGGTTACCGGGGCAACGGAGTGGAAGGGATATTTAAAGAGACAGTAGCAGATTTTCCTGTCCTCATACAGATGTTTCTGTTCAATGAAATACCACCTTTTTTTGGTTTAGTTCACATTTACGTTTATGTTTATATGCGTAAAAGGGCACCATAAGGGGGAGAAAAGTGAAGACGATTATAACGGCCCGTAACTGAAAGGGGCCAGTGAAAATAGTAGAATATTACTCTTTTTTTTTTTTTTTTTATAATTATTATTTATCTATACCAATTAAAGTATATTTGCTTCACAGTACACTAATAATTACATCGGTCTTTGCGGTTAGTCTGTTTTGTTATTAGCAAAAGATAAAATAAAATAAAATAAAACAAAATAAAATAAAGAATACAATTCATGTATCTGATCCCTGCCTCCCCCCTAATTATTACTTGATATAATTTGGTCCAGAAAAAAATAGAGTGGGGGAAAAATATAATATTGTTATTATTAATAAATATTTTTAAAAGTAAAGACGTCTTGCACTTTTCCCATCAGTCTTGCACAAAATCACGAAATCAATTGTAAGCAACAACAACAACAATAATAATAATAATAATAATAATAATAATAATAATAATAATAATAATAATAATAATAATAATAATAATAATAAAACAATAATAATAATTATAATAATAATAATAGAAGAAGAAGGAGAAGAATGAAACTCTTTATAGGCAAGGCAAGTTTATATTCACACACACACACACACACACACACACACACACACACACACACACACACACACACACACACACACACACACACACACACAGATAAAGATGCATTTCAGTGTGCTTTATAGCTACATAAATAAAACGAACATCTATTCTATTCTATTCTATTCTATTCTATTCTATTCTATTCTATTCTATTCTATTCTATTCTATTCTATTCCTGATAGACCAGGCAATTAAAAGATATAATGCAGATGGTAAAACAGGATAACCAAAATAAATAAACAATAAAAATGTATAATAAAATGAATTAAATATTCCTCCAGACTTACACAGTGATGAGACTTAATAAAGACTTAAGATGAGAAAAGGGTATAAGTTATAGACCTCATTCACAGCCACATGAAAATATAAATGATTTCAACCTGGATTTAAAAATATCTAATTTAAGCTTTACCAAAAGTTTGTTCCAGTCGTTTGCAGCGTAGCAGCCAAATACTGCTTTCCGTGTTTAGTTTGGACTTGTTACTAAATACAATGACTCAAAGTCATGAGAATAAAGAAACTTTGGGTTACAAATATATGGGTTACAAAATATGAAAGTTTGGCTATAGTTTTTAAGATACAGTGTTCGGTCAAAATATGACATTACATTAATTAATGAGGGACTGGTAAACTCAAAAGCAGGAGTCAGAAAGCTCTATAATCTATTTCTGTATGTTTTTATCAAAGTTGGAGATGTGGTTAAAACAACCTAAACCAAGACCAGAGTGTACTGAGACCAAGACAAGACACACAGCACAGGCATTATGAACACCATGTTTCACAAATAGATACAGAAGAATATGACGATGATATAACTGAGCCAGTTCATTTCTTACCTTAATACAGAAATAACTATCTTTATGGTAATATACTTTCAGTCCAAAACTTTAGAAGTTAGAAGACTTGAATTGAGTCAAATTATTTGTTGGATTAGGAAGTTTTACATCCAGTTGCAGTAGTTTTGTTGCAATTAAGTGATATCCTCACAGTAGTGTTCTTGGCTGATCTTGACATAAAATCCAGTGTCCTGTTTGTCCTAAAATGAAAAAAAGACAAGGTTGACTCCATGAACAGACTGAGACTTTCAAAAGGTTGTCTTGAGACCAAAACTGATCTCAAGTAGCCTGCTACCACAACAACACTGATAATGTGAAAAATATACTTGCTTGAGACGAGATGTTTCCTGTTTTGCTAAAAGTCTTCAGGTTTCCACATCACACCTGTTAAAACTGCAAACTACAAGATGAAGATGATAATGATTGTCTCCAAAATCTGTGTGAAACTTTCGCTCTTCAGGAGATGAATGTGAGAAAACCTTCAATGTGTCAAATTGTGCACAAACGTCATTCTGCAAGGTGAGTTAAAAATGTTGTTTTTCACTGGGTGGGGCTTTAATTGACTTTTGTGATATTTATTATAAAGGAAAATAAAAATGTTTTACTTTTTATCTGACAGCAGTCATTAGTCTAGTATTTTTCTTACGCACGTTCACTTTCTGAAACACAAAATATTACTTAAAATCAAAGCTCTCTCCATTAAAAAACACTTCTTCCAATGTTCAGTTACTGTAGAGTTTTACTTTATACTTTCCTACATGCAAAATATTGTTTGTGCACAGTTTGACAGTGTCGAGTTTACTGTAGTGTGAGAACACTTCCTCTGTACTCACCTTGAATCCTTGTTTGAAGGGTCTATATGTAATATTTTTTATTTCAAATATTAAAACATTAGCTCGTTGACCCGTGGGGAATTATGGGTTCTGGATGTGGTAGTTATTATGCTGGGGAGAGCTGACTTTTGGGAAAAGATGTTAGTAAGTACTGACATAAAAATTGTTTGGTAAGTCATGCTTTAAAATTTAAACGACAATTAATATATCTAGGGACTAAATTTTGTAAATGTGTCTTTCCTGTTTTTAACTTCATTTCCTGTCATGCACTGTGGTACTGCGCTTCTGTCAACCACCATGGGCATAGCAATGTGATTGTAAGGCTATTGTATTACAAAATGACTAATATCTCCCAAAATATTGGTCCTATCAACTTGCCCTTTTTGCTAGTGTTATCCTTGACCACTTCCACTTCCCTTTTGTAATACAAATGACTTAAAAATATCACTAGAGTCTTTAGAATAAAGAGCTCTAAACATATGCCAAAGATGCCACTTTATGGGCTCTACGCACAGCCCCACTACTTCCTGAACTTCAGGTGGCTCCTTTATTTCCTGTCTTTCATTATTGGACACACTGATTAATCCAGATGTGCCTGACTACAGTAGTCACAAC
Organism: Sphaeramia orbicularis; assembly: GCF_902148855.1. Taxonomy (NCBI): domain Eukaryota; kingdom Metazoa; phylum Chordata; class Actinopteri; order Kurtiformes; family Apogonidae; genus Sphaeramia; species Sphaeramia orbicularis. Next base: position 29,598,125 of record NC_043965.1, read on the forward strand.
AAGAAGTAGCAGACACACCTGGATTAATCAGTGTGTCCAATAATGAAAGACAGAAAATAAAGGAGCCACCTGAAGTTCAGGGAGTGGTGGAGCTGTGCACTGAGCCCATTGGACGGTTTGACAAACTGATTTTACCTGCACTGATGGGTTGGTGGGTTTATGTGACCACTAGAGGGAGAAGTGAGTCACTCTGCCTCTCTTCCATGGTATGGAAAACCAACGCCACTGGGCTAATGAAGTGTCAGAAAGTGACAAGATGGGATGAGAACCATTAAGAAACAACTTTTAGAGTTGTAGAAAGTGATAAAAGCTAGAAGCGCTGTTGCTGTTTTCACCAAAGGACACAGGTCTAAATGAAAAGTATAATGTATGGAATACAGTTATGGTATTGTCACTTTAAGAGTCAGCTGCGCAAGGGTTTCTGGGATGCGGAGTGGCCATGTATTGTGGATTTACTCTGTTGCAGTTCAGTAAAAAGACACGGAAAAGCAACCACATGTTTTCGCCTTATCTTTTATGTCTTGTAAGCTAATAGAGACATTACAAAAAGAATGGAGTTTGATGCTGAAATTGTTTGGATGATTTCAAACAGATCTTTAGTTCAGCTACTGACAACATAAAACTTCCCAGAAAATTATGTGTGGTTTTACTGTGGCTGTTCACTGTGTAAAGACAGAGCTAAGCTAACAGAGTTATAATGTAAACTATCAGCTGACACATCATATGGAGAACGACACTTTATAATCCCATAATACAATTGTGTGTAAACAACAAGCTTTATTCTGGGAGAGATACTGCCTGTGGATACATAGTGTTGAATATTTGGTGGTTTTGGTAGTCATAAGTGTGTTCTTGTATGTGACTTCCTCCTGCTGTTGAAAGTTTCTAATATCATACATAAAAACCCTTTCATGAACCAGAGTATCACAGAGATTTTATAGCAAATTATGACATTGGCCTATGCAACTTTTACAAGTGTAACATCAATAAAAACATGTTAATTGTTTGACTTTGCATAGAGTGGCTGACCCAGTAGAGATGTGCTTTTCAAGTACAATTCGATAATTATTTAATATTTAGTTCTATTTAAAGTCTTGACTGTCATGCAGATCGGTTCTCACAAATAAAATGTATACACTTTATGTCTGGTGTGTGGGAAATAGTACAAATGTATATTCACTTTAGCACACGCTGGGATTTCACTCACCTAACTGTACCTTAAGCTGATAAATAAGGGTCCACCATTTCTTAACTCTTACTCTGACATCTTTGCATCAGTAGAGTATCAGCTGATACTTTGAGATAAGCTTGTGAAGTTTTTGTTACATCAGGTAAATGGTGTCATTTAACTGTTTTCCACTCCTTTTTTTTAAAAGAAAAGCTGCTGTGATAGACCAGTTTTCACATAACAGGACGTGAATCAGACTGAATTACTTTAAAAAGAAAGACAGTATAACAACATAACTCCACTGGTTGTGGTTGAAACTAAACATACTTACATAAATACTTTTGATTTTCAGGAGTGACATGTGATATAATAACATGTGCGCCTACTTTATAGAAGTAGCGTCCTGGTTAAACTAAAGCTGGATGCCCTACTTCTGGACAGCCACTAGAAGTTGAAGCTGTCTCTCTGGGGAGCTGAGCTACCCTGTTTCCTCAAGCGGAGCGCTGAAGATGCTGCAAAGTGAGACCCAAATAAGAAAAATAGAGATCACGTCTTATGGCATTGACGTCCGCTAATTGATGAGCTAAAAGAGATGCTTTTCAATCAGCAATCGGCGAGACTGAAGATGTTAAGTCACAACTTCAGGGACTTGAGATGAAACACAATGAATTCACAGGCAACCTTGAAATGCACAATACATTCCGCAATCCCAAAAAAGAAGGATGTTGGTGGTCCTACATACAGAGCAGGTCAAACTTAGCCTAACTTTCAATCTGATACAATACAATGTGATTTTTTCTGATAATTTTAACTTTACAACGATACATGCATGAGTGATCATCCAAAAAGAACTTATATTGACACCTGATTCATGAAAAAACATTTTAGATCATATCTAGTGCTGTTATGTGGTAAATCTGATCATTATCAGACACATCACAGCTAATCTTATTTCTTTTTTTATTCTTAATATCTGAAATACACAATATTAATTATTAGTTGCTTTGAGTTGGATTTATGAGTTACAAACGGTACAGTTCAGGAATTAGGACCTACAACAGAAAGAAAAGAGAAACTAGGGTAAAACTAGTCGGTTTGTCGTCCTCAGCACATGAACAAAAAGAAATAAACTTACTTGTCCCTGCTTTGAGAGTTTGCTGTGGAAATGAGGGTTCACGATTGTAATGGAAATTTGAGTCAAATATGGTTTATCCCGTATATGTCATGATTAGCGCAGGGATTCCAAACTGTTTATGTAGGCTTGATAATCCCCAATTGAACACTGTATAGTAGAATATTAAATTTATTCTTTGTGATAAGTTATTCTTTGTAATGATTTTGTGTGAATTTTACTGTCAGCTTTTCTGACAAATGTCTTCTGAATTTATCACCTGTATAATGGAAATAGAAAAGGATAACCCTACATGTACTTACTTCAGCGGGGAGAGGGAGAAAGAGGAATATCAAAGCGTTTTCCTGACAGAAAACTCTTATCTTACAGAAACCATTCAGCTAAGCAAATACTTTTTCTCTTCAACAGCAAAAAGAAAAAAACCTGAAATTACTAAAATATGGTATATTTTCGACGACTAATAGTGCTTTGCTGGTGTTTAGCTTCGATGCAGAATTCGGTCGCTGAACATTTTGTTGTCTTTTGTATTCTCTAAGTGGTTTGGCTATTGTAATCTCACCACATTTGCATTAAAAATCTACTTGTGGATAAGTACATCCCTCTGTGAAGTAATGTTTCCTGTCTCTCAAAGGAATTATACAGGGTGTGCAGTTTTAGCTTTGTTAGCTAAAATTACACTCTTGTTGATGAAAAGACTATCATTTGAGTTGCTTAACCCATTATCAAGCAAGTGACTATTTTTGGTAATTTCCGCACACATTACAAGACAGCAACAGTAGTTACAGTGAGGACAGTGAGCCAACAATCTCAGGTCCAATGTGGTGTAAGTATCAGTCTTTTTTTTTTTTTTTAATCAGTTTTTTATTTGTTTTCATTGTGCATCTCAGAAGTACAATACAAAAGAAAAAGAAAGAAATACATATTTTATAATACAAGATTCTGTGACACTCAAAGTATAAACCCCACCCCCCCAGAACCAGTGGCGACCCCCATACCAACTCAATCTGGATCTCAGAATACGAAAACCAACTAATAAAGACAAATACATGTATATAGATGAAAGAGAATATAATTTACAGATCTGAACAGAATAGTGATCAGGAAAGTCATAGGCAATTATGTTGCACTCTTTCTTTAACCATAAAATAAACACCATCCCACATACTAAGCGTTTTAAGTATCAGTCATATTATAGTACATAGTATATATATAATTAGATTAGGAAGGTTATTATTGTTTTAATTATATAAGGAGAAGGGGTGGGAGTTTATAAGTTATACTTCTTCTCACTCCTTTTCGAATATGTATTATATATCTTATGTCTTGTGTTTAAGTGTTTTGTTTAGTTATTTTCTTCTGTTTAGACATTCATATTTGAAATACAGGGTGGGGAAGCAAAATTTACAATATTTTGAGGCAGGGATTGAAAGACAGTGTATGACCAATTAGTTTATTGAAAGTCATGAGAATTTATTAGCCACAAGAAAATTGACATAATAGAAAATGTTTTTATTCTATGTGTCCTCCTTCTTTCTCAATAACTGCCTTCACAGGCTTCCTGAAACTTGCACAAGTGTTCCTCAAATATTCAGGTGACAACTTCTCCCATTCTTCTTTAATAGTATCTTCCAGACTTTCTCGTAATAGTTTTGCTCATAGTCATTCTCTTCTTTACATTATAAACAGTCTTTATGGACACTCCAGCTATTTTTGAAATCTCCTTTGGTGTGACGAGTGCATTCAGCAAATCACACACTCTTTGACATTTGCTTTCCTGATTACTCATATGGACAAAAGTTTCTGAAAAGGTATGGATAATAGTGTTAGGTATGATTATGACATCAATATATGTTTGGTTTCAAAACAATTGACGTAGTGCCTGCTGAGAAAAAACAACTAAATGTTCATTGTAAATTTTGCTTCCCCACCCTGTAAATACATCAATCAATCAATCAATCAGTCAATCAATCAATCAATCAATCAATCGGTCAGTCTATAGGGTCTGTAAGGTCCACCTCAGCATGAACAGTGAGTGTACCTGCTTTGTTAGGTACCATGAAGTAATGGTACAAATGTGAGGAATGATGTTCAAAGGGATAATGTGGATGTGGACAGGTGTCTGGATCAGCACTTATGTTGGTCTAATGTTCTATAATATATGTTCCTTTCACATTATGTGTATTTTTTAAAAAATATATTTTCTACAAATACTTCTTGGATTTATTTATTCATTTGCCACATGTGGGCAAGGAACCAAATATGGTAACTTCATTAATCTTGAATTGAAATTTTGAAAACTTCACAAAAGTAACTCATGTCCTCCAATAAAACACAAAGGTTGAAATTTGTGAGTATTTCTATGAGTGCCCTGTAAAGGGTTAATCCTCATTTGAAAATTACATATTATACAGGGTGTATAAAAAAAAAAAAAAACTATACATTTTGAAAAATTACCCCAGTTCCGAATTTGATAATTTTTGGAATTTTCTTTTATGGACGTTGGTAGGTGGGGGATTGGTGAATTAGGATGGTTAGGGTTAGAGTTAGGGTTAGGTTTAGGGTTAACTGTAACTTGGCCTGTCCTCAGTGACATTTTCAAGCCTAAACAAGTTGAATTAACTTTGAAAGGCTGGAACAGCTGCCATGGGTAAAGAAATGACACTGACATGGTGGCCAAAGTGTTACTGCTGTAACCTGGCAATTTTATGGAAAACAAGATGGATGCCCATTGTCCCCTCCCATGACCTTTGATTGGATTTAAATCCCAACACAAACCAGTTTTAACCTGGATTTCGCAATTTGCCCTTGCTCAGTCATGCATGTAAACCTGGGTCTGTAAATTTGGACAAATATCCACCAATCCCCTGCCTACCGACGTCCATAAAAGAAAATTCCAAAAATGATCAAATGCGGAATTGGGGGTAATTTTTCAAAATGTTTTTTTTTTTTTTATACACCCTGTAGAGATGAACACATAATGCATGTATTCAACAAATGAAATATTAACATCACACGCCATCATAAATAATTGACTCACACAAACTGATCACACGCAGGAGACACATGTTGATTGTAAAAGTAGGAATATCTTTTTATTTTCATGTCAAATTCTAAAACCATCTACATCTCATAAATAACAAAATATGGACAAACTTGAAAAATATACTGAATAATCCTGTTACAAGTAAAATAAACGTTTTCTCAGTTTGCATAAAACACTGACTGATATCACATAGTGGGGCCGATTTTTGGGACACATTGTAATCAAAACATACATCATTTTCCTTTCCAACCATAATATTTGATGTTTGCTTTCAGGAACCAGGAGAAAGTGTGCTGACACCATTGTCTTTACACTCACAAAACTTCAACTACCTACAATGATCACACAGTCCCATCTTGTCCCAGGCAAACAAATCCGGGCTTTCCATTTCCCAGAACTGATTTCTGGAGATGTGCTCCAAAAAGATGAAATGTGTCTGATGCAGCATAGAAAGCACAGAGTTTGTCTGAGGCATGTGCACAAAGAGGGAGGCGCCGTCTCCCTCATTCTTTTTGTTGTGCCACAGTTTCTTCTCCTCTCTCTCACTCATGTTTTTGTGCACGCGCAAATGCAAACTCACAGCGTACAGTACACGCACAAACCAAATTACACTTGCACATCTGCACACATGCATACGCACAGTTTACTATCTCGAGAGCTGCAAGTTTGTATTACAAGCAAACATTTACAACATAATAAAAATTCAAGCTGCATGGACTGTTATTGGGCAGCGCTTTTATCGGATGGTTGTGTTTCCCCCTGGGTCTCCTCTGCCAGTCTCTCATCAGCTTCAGGAGGGTCCTGTAGTCCCGTGCTGCAGTTGCAAACAAAATATGCTTTCTGAAGTTCTTCTACCATAGTTTTCTCAGTGTCTTCCAACTCTGCATCTTCCTGCATCTCCCACCTGGAAAACACAGAGAGCATAAACAATGGGTTAAGGAATTAATATCAACATGGGTTATCGATCAGGCTCAGATAACTGTTGGATTGTTTACTCAAAAAGTGCATCAGTATATCAGTAAAGGTACAGTATGTTTCTGTACCTGCCCATTATCTGTACTTCACCCACAAAAAACAGTTCCCACTTTACACAGCTCAGTGTGGCTTGGAGTGTGGAGAACCTCCAAATATATTCTCTTCCAGACAAAAAACAGTTGCTCTCTACTAGTCTTTTACTCTTTAAGTCCTCATATAGGATTTATCACCTCTTTCGTCTTTCATGCTGTGCAGGTCAGCTTCGCAGCATTCTACTGTGATACACTCTCCAACACACAGAGATACACACACTTACAAACTCGCAGGCATCCAAACACTGAATGAAGACTCAGGGGATGTTGTTTTGCCTTTTTGTCAGACTGTCTGTTTGTGTTTTTCTCTCTGTCACTCTACAGTAATTCTTACAGTGGTTTAACATCTGTAGAAACTGATACTGTGGGTGACTAATTTTTAAGGAATATGCTCCTCATGTCTGGTTACCTCTGTTTTCTTTAAGGACTTCTACAATATGTCTGTCCATCACATTTTCATGGAGCAAACGAAGGGTTTCAATATGAAGACATCAAGGGTAGTCACGTTGTAATTCACTCTCAGAATTTCAATGAAATCCCTTGACAAGTGACTATGGTCAATCAAATCCATATGGAGAGCTGGATGAAGGCTGTCTTTGAGCTACTGCATCACTTTCTCTCCAAAGGAGAATTATATCTGTTTGACTGCAAATGATTGCATTTTCATTGCAATCTCTGCGTCTCCTTTTATCCCGCCCTCCCTCCCGTCCAATTCCTCACTGTGTCTTCAAACATATACCATATACTTGCGCTCTGTGTGCATGTGTGTGAGATGTACATGTGTGTGAAGGAGGGAAAAGGAGGGGAACACTGACTACATTATGCAAGGATTTCATGCAAGAAACAGGCGTCTCAGTGCTGAGATAGAGTTTCAGTTTCAGTTATAGAGTGTATCTGGACAAATCAGACATCTTCCGTTGCTGATTCTGCTATGTGGTAATTAATGTCTCTGAGGGGAAGATCTGTTTTTTAAAAATATGCACATTTGAAGTAGAGGTATTGTTTCATGTGACAGCAATCTCTCAACACATATAACTTTGCTGTTGCTCTATGTAAATCTGAATGCCTCACATTCAGCGAAGTAAGTCTCATGCACAGGAAAAAAGAAAGGAGTAGTAGTTAAGACACCTCTGATGACTGGAGGAATGTTGATGGTTATTCAAGCAGGGGGCAGGCAAACTCTTCTTGTATGATTTTGTTCAGTGACATAAAATTAAACTCAGGTTGACTAAATAACCATAATGGCATACAAACAACAAAACAATACAAATGTCACACAGTGCAAAAAAAAAAAAAAAGAAAAAAAAAGAAGAAAAAAAAAAAAAAAGACAACCGAGTGAGAGAGAAAGCTGGAGGAATGGCGGCCAATAAAAGAGGGAGGGAGGGAGAGAGGAAGGAAGACAGGAAGGTACGCTAAAGGTTTTTCAATGTTTAATTTTCAAATAGGATTAAGCAGAATGACATTTAGCTGAAGGTTACAGGCTCAGCATTGTCTTAGCTGATATTGATATGCAGGAGGCGCCCTACTTGTCACTGGGACAAACACCGTTGATGAATGAGAAGCCTTTCCCCAGGAAGGTGTTAAGTGCAAATCTGAAATGAGAGAGAGCTAGATGTAGAGGGAGAGCGGAAAAAAGGAACGTACACAGAGACAGAGATTGAATTACCACAATAGTTGCCATGTATACTGTCACTAGATAATGTTGCCAAAAGTGTAAATTGTTCCGTAAAGTATGCGTTGCATATTTGTTGAGATTGGTTGATCTTGTGCAGAAAATGATCCGAAAAATACACAAGGTGGGTTTCTGTGTGTATCTAATTTCAACATCTACAACACAACAATGCCTCTTAGAAATGCATAAGTAGGCTAAAGTTGACAATAACTTCACTGTATCCTCATTTCTGCAAGTTTTCCCCCAGAATTTACATCTTAATAAGGGGAGTCTTACCCTTTAATTCTTATGGGCTCTGCTCATTTCTCATGCATTAATACTGGAGCTGCTGACTTGGCTCTTCCTCTGAATACAGAATAGGACACACATATTAAGACTCATATATTTACAGGATTGATGCCACGGGAGATTGTCTCAGAGTGAGATGAAAAGGCTGGCTCAGATGTATTTCAACGTGTACATCAATGTAAGCTGCCCTAATCAAGGGGACGCCGCCGACACAAGACAGAGTGCATCGGTGCTGATTTTCAGCTGATAATGAGTAGTGATGTTCAACAAATTAAGAGCATAAGCCTTGCTCAGATATCATTCTGCGATTAACTTACTAAATCTCACTCAAAATACAAAACACAGGGAAAAAAGAAAAGGAAAAAAAAAAAAGAAATAGTGACAATAAAATAAAAGAGAGCAGTCCAAGTGTAGAGTGTGTGAAGGAGTGAGTGAGCAGAGACAAAGTGCTTGAAAGATCAGGAGAGACAGAGAGACAGTGGCCAGTGGTTTCCTCTGCAGCTGTCAGTGGGCTGAGTGGTTTCTCTCAGAATGTTGGGTGTTTGTGCTGCGCTGGGTGCCCTGCCTGCTCTGCCACTGGGACCGCTGTTTGTTTAAAAGGCTCGCCTGTCAAACAGAGAGCGCCACCGACAGCCAGACACTCAGCTAAATGACTCTGACAGCAGCCCTAATCAGAGGCTTCGCACATTGCCGCAGGGCCTGGAGGATCCATCATAACCCAAGCCTAAATATTTAAAGTGCTAAACTTTCCAAAGGTCAGGCCTTTCCATGCATGCCAGGGCGACATGTGTCAGAGAAGTAGGAAGCGAGGGACTGAACAACAGAGATTGCAAAGGAGTGAGAGAGAATATTGTGGAGTCTTCTTCTCCAAGTGTCATTTCCACCATTGTGAGAACCACTTTCATTTTTGGAACTTAAAAGTCAAGTTACTTTTAGTGAATGGATGTAATATCGGCTGGTTGTCATGTCATCAGTTGTCTCATTTGGGGCTAGAACTAGGGATTTCTGCAGAAACTGAATTTGACAAGATTTGTGTGTTGAAGAGGCTCCTATCAACGAATCACATCACAAAGTAGAGATGCAACAGACAGCAGTGCCCTCGCTAACACACTCGGTCTCACCCAGAGCAGCAGCAAGTGAGTACTGAAGTCACTGATAAAAGATGACCTTCTAACCATGACTATTAAACCAGAATATGACGGCTGAAGGTGAGGTTAGTGAGGTTGTGTGTGTGTGTGTGTGTGTGTGTGTGTGAGAGGGGCTACGTGGGTATAAGAGTAGGGTCTCAACACCAGTAGGCTAAAGTGTGGGCACCAAATGCTGGATTCAATGTAAATGAGTAAATTTAACAGTAAAGACTAGGGTTAGGTAATCTTATGGGAAAATCTCCAAGAAATTAATATAATGAACTCACATGTGTTGAAGTTCGTACTATATCTTGTACTATAAGCTTTTGATTTTGCAGTTCCAACAAGTATTGCCTTTGTGCAGTCTTGTGTTTGAAAATCAGAGTGCATGATGGAAAATCATTCAAGGAGAGAATAGAGGACTCCATAGAGGTGACAACGTGTTTGAGGTTTTTGTTCATGACTTGTCATTAGTTTTTAATAGAAGCAATTCATTTGCCCAACAAAAAAAAGTCACAATTTGGATTCTCCAAACGTGAAACTGGACAAATTTGATCTCAATCCAAAGCACATAAAATAAAGAAACAAAATCTAAATTCTAAGTTTGGAATGGACATTTTATATTGGAATCCAGTTCACTTGGGGTAACTGACAAGTTCACAATACAGGGCAGAGGGTCATCTCTTCGACTCAATTTCCATTGAGAAGCAAACATCCAATTCAATTTAGATATGTGCCTCTGCTAGGCCATGAGCCAGAGGGAGATTGTAACTGACAGCCATTGGACAGCCAGCTGGATTTGAATATTGACGAGACAGAGACTTGACAGAAGGGATTATGCTCTACCTTCTGACTTAGTAGCCGCTACACTGATCCATTCTATTGTCAGATCAACTCAGTGTCACGTCTACAGTATGTCTGCATGGTGCGGTGATGCCACTCAGTATTAGACCCTACCTGAGATCAATCTCAATCCAGACTGATGTCCGCTCAAAAACTACAAGACACATGCTAAATCAACAAGGATAAAAATATGCAATATCAGAGCAAATCTCTATCAAAGTAAACATGAATGGGTGGCTTTGTTGTAGCACTACTGAGTTCAGCACACAAACACAAACAAATATACACACAACACGATATGAGGATTGCACCCGCTAACCTTTACTCTAACCCATTCTGACGTAACTCAAACTAGTGCTTAACCCATAAAGACCCAAACATCCACCAGCAACCAAACCATCTACTGATCTAAAACATGTAAAACCTGTAAATCCAATAATCCTATCAATACATGTAAATAATTGGTATAAAAAACAGTTCATCATCTTTTCATGGTCATCAGATATGACCCGTTTGGATGTTCAGACGCTCTGTACCGTGAAAACACCATCATCTTCTATAATATTAATTCACCAGTAAAACTTGTTTTATGTTCATTTAATGATATATTTTACTGAAAGTAACTTTTTCTTCAGTTTTGTCTTTTTTTTTTGGTATAATAACCCTCAAGTTTAATCTGAGCTTTTATGAATGTCTATATGATCAGTACATTAAATATTGGAAAATACCTGATTTTCACTGGAAAAAAGCAAAATACTTAGGAATAATTCATAATAAATGGTGACAAATAACTTAAGAAATGTAACATATAGAGAAAAAAACAATTTGGGAACTACCACTGAAGTAGCACTGGATCTTTATGGGTTAAAGAAGTTTCAGACTTATCTACTCATGTTAGTCAAATAAATATCATAGACAGTTCACCTTGATCTTGTGATATATTACAATTGATCAAGGATCCACTCTTCCACTTCACCTACAGCTAGCCTAATCTCTAAATTTCAATGTCTCTGTTGATGCTTGCATGTTTGTGGGTGTGTGAGTGACTGTGAGGGTCAGAGTCAGTCTCATCCACGTCAAACCAGCCCAGTCTCCCACCCAGCACGAACTCTTCAATCTTGAGGGCCGCTGAGAGCGAGCCAGCCATGGATCGCCTGATCAAAGGGCCACGGACAGATCTGTGAAGGCTCTTTGAAAGGACATCCACAGTTACACAAGCTGACACACTTGTACGTGCTTGAGCACGAAGAGCCGGGGTCAGGATTTTGCAGGCACACACACAAATACACATGCATACACAAAAATAAACAAGTGTTTGACCGAGGCACGTACAAACAAAAAAACAAAAAACACGTGATGGTTTTTAAAATCAAAATCCCAGGAATGATCAATAATGATCAATACAGATCAGGCTTATATATATATATATATATATATATATATATATATATATATATATATATATATATATATATATATATATATATATATATATATATATATATATATGCATGGAGGCAGCCATGGCCTAGAAGGCTGGCGCATCAGCTTGTGACCAAAGGGTCCCCGGCCCAATTCCCCAGACCCCCTACTTGTGCCTGAAATGGCAGCCCACTGCTCCTAGTCTGCAGTGTGTAATATGTTTCAACTAGTGATGCTAAATGCAGAGAGGGTGAATTTCAGTGTGTGTTACATGTCTGCATGTAAAAAATACCCTCAAATAAATATTTTTTAATGAATATTCAAATCCTAATACCCATACAAGTGAGGAGTCAATATAGACAGATATATAGATGGATAGTGCAATATAGCTTCCATTTTTGGTCCTGTTTTTATAAAAGAGACGTGTAATGCTAGCAGTGATGAACACACTGACAGACAGATGGTGTAGTTTCTACAATACATGTCCATGTAGGTAAAGTCTTCACCAATATATTTCCCATCTCAAAAAATGTAATTCCTCGTTAAGATTGCATTACTGTTTCTATTTTGTAGTCCAAATTAGCCTTTGTGCAAGATACCACTCCTTTTATTTAGAGGAATATGGGTATGTATTCACATCATGTGACTACATATTTCAAATCCCTCTGCCTGGCTGTTTCGAGCTCCTCACTATTCTCTCCAGTCAACCAGGGGGAAGTTTGTGTAAATTTGCAGTGGCTTAATTACTGAATAATTTAGACTATGCTCTAAATTAATGTAGACATTTCCATATTAATGTGTTTGCCTACCGATTCCACGTTTATTTGTTCTGTGGACAGGAGGGTAGCAATTATCACAGCATATCATAGCTGTTGTGCCGGTATTTCAGACATCATTAGGTTGCTTGTCCACCACAGTGTGACTGTGAGTACTAGTCTATTGGACACAGTTTGGTACACTCCTCAAATAGGCTCACTATGCTTCTGTGGGTAAGATCTATCAAATCTCGCTCGTAGAGGAAAGGGTGAGTACACTTGGTTATGTTTGACAAGGTTGGGTCCAATTTAGAATCCCTGCAGTTTGCGAATGTATTATTACATGTGGTAAAAATAAGGACAACAGCAAATAACCAAACACCTGCCAAGTCGTTACGGCTGAAGTATGAAGTCTGGTGGTCAGTGCAACGCAGTAGGTGACTGCTCCACATAGACACTGAGCTCTGCATATGTCCCAGGAGGTTGACAGCTCTCTGTTCCTCTTATCTTCACTCTTCACCCACCCTTTTCCCCACCTTACTTCACCTTTCTTTTCTTCCTCCTCAGTCTCTTGACTGTTTGGCTCTTGTTAGGAGCTTGGCTGAGCAGGCTGGCACCTTTCACTGAAACAGCACCCAAGAGGAGGTTGTGACACTGAGAAATGCAAGCATGCCTGTGCTTATGCTTCAGTGTGTGTGTGTGTGTATGTGTGTGCGTGACCTCTCTCACTTGAGCTACTGGAAATCATTACAGGAAAGGTTCTTCGTTAAGGAAGCCAACCACCTTGGCACCTTTCAGCCGTGTCCTGTTTATACCTGACGACGGCGACACCACCTCTCAAACTTCCACCACAGAGTGCACAACAATTATTCCCAAAAAGAAACTAAAATGCAACAACAAATGAGTCCTAGTCCTTGTATTCTATCTGATTTGCATTCCTGTGTTTACATGTTACACAGTGGTGTTGACAGGAGTGAATAGCTTTGATACTGTCGAGAACTGATGCATGTAAATCTGCACATGACAACCCTCTTTTATCTACCCCACATGCCTCTCATAACCACTATCTTCCCCCTCCCATCATCTTCTTTTTGTATGGGGCTGCAGTAACGAGGGGAGGCTAAGCCAGTTGGGCAGTCAATAAGTCAGTCATTCAGCCTGGCAGGTCGGCAGTGAGGCAGGTACCTGTTAACTGCTCCAGTGTGCCTGCAGGTCTCTGGGATCAAAAATTTCAGCAGAGCAATCTGTCTTCCCCCATGAGCCAAAGAGAGTGGAGGACAAAAATGGAGAGAAATAGATAAAGTAGTCAGGTAGAAGATAGAAAGAAAAGGGGAAAATGGAGGGGAATGTTCTTTTTTTAATTGGACAAAAATAAACACTATATGATTAAATCCAGAAATACATTAATAGCTACTAGTGTGTCATAGAAAAGTTTTAAAAACTGCAGCCATACAAACTACTACACGCTCTACACCCCAAGCCAAACCCTAGTTTATAAATGGAATGAAAGTATCTTCTGTTTCTGGTGGTGTCTCTACTAAGTCTAAATAATTTGTGAAGTTTGTCTTAATGATCTTAACCCTTTATCAGGCAAGTGACTATTTTTGATAATTTCTGCTCACATTATAAGACAGTGACAGCAACAGTTCCAGTGAGGATAGTGAGTCAACAATCTCAGGTCTAATGTGGTCTACAAGGTCTGTAAGGTCCACCTCTGCATAAACAGTGAGTGTACCTGCTTTGTTAGGCACCATGAAGTAATGGTACTAATGTAAGGAATGATGTTCAAAGGGATAATGTGGATGTTTACAGGTGTCTGGATCAGCTTATGCTGTAATGTATGCACTTACGATGTTGTAATGTTAAAAGTGAGGTTCTAATGTTCTAAAATACATGTTCCTTTCAGATTATCTGTTAAGTCTTCTTGAATTTATTTATTTATTTGTATTTTTTTCCACATTACAGACAGGAACTAAATATGGCAACTTCATTGACCTTGAATTTCTACATGAGAAAATAAATTGAAAAAATTCACAAAAGTACGATGTCCTCCAAAAACTCACTAAAGCTAAAATTTATTTAATTTTAAATTTAATTGATTTAGGTTGAGTATTTCAATGAGAGCCCAATAAAAAGTTAAAGTAAGCAGGGCCCTATTTCCAAACTCTATTTCAAACTCTATTTCAAACATATTTTGATGTCTATTTTACAAACCTCCTTTATACACATATGCATTTGTATTTTACCTGTTTGTGAAATAAACTCAGAGATGAATTAAACTTGATTCATGATCTAATTTTTTTACTGTTTATATGCAAGCTTTGGGATAATGCTCAGCCTTGGTGCACCTATTCCTGAAAACTGGCAAACTTCTCTTTTATCCGATGACTTCTCCTGCAGCCTACTATCATGTCTCCAGCCGAAACTCATCTGTTTCCTTCATCTCGCGCACCTGAAGCTTTAGCAGCCCCCAACTTTCTTAAAGAATAATCAAACCTACCATCTGTTTTGGGTCTGCATGTGAGTTTATTCCTTTAAAACTTGCCACCAAATGCATAAAATATCATCTATGAATTAATGAACAAAAATGGTTCAGATAAACAGTGAGTAGCTTTTATATTTTGCCCTCCTCACACACACAGAGACACCAGCACAAACACAGAGAACAACCATTTATTCAATCTTCACACTGAGCAGCATATAGAGGAAAAAAAGGATGTTCCTTGTGATTTCACCTCAATGTGCTACAAGGAAATAACCCATTATTTATTCAGCGCTTTCTCTTTGCCATTTGTGCATATATAAACTGTGAAATCTACTAAGGAGCACTGAGGGTTGAGAAACTGCAACTTACTCTCAGACAAAGGCCCCGCTCTCAGACACTGATCCGGCAAAACTTTTATTCAAACCATCCCACATATCATTTCCATAGCCACTATGAATAAATTGCATATTTCAGCATATTCTATTTTTCTCTGGAATATGTAGTAGCTTAGTTGAGTAAGTTAGATACTAACTTGATTTCATGGAAAGTGATGGAGTTGAAGAGCACAGAGATATCAAGTGTTACTGTCTCCCTGTCAAGTGTCAAATACCACACGAAGGATAACTTTAGCAGCAATAATGTTGGGTGCAACATGTAAGAATCTGTTTCATGCATGATAAAATCACGTCCATGAACTGCAGTTTTTATGTAGTAATAAATGCACTAAAATGTGGCTTTTGTAGAGACTGGAATCATGCTGGTTACTATTACAGTATTATTGATGATGTAAAAAAAACAATAACCTATTCAAATCATCAATTTGTGGCTTAAAACATTGCCTTTTAAGACCCTTTGAGTTAAAATTCATGGATGAACAGTGTCATGAAATTACAGTTGGTGTTAGTTGGCTGATTTGTCAATTACAGCCGTTATTTGGTAAAGGTCCTACTGTAAACACAGCAGCGCTTAGGCTCTATTCATAATGACATTATTAGCAAGGGGCTCCTGTGGTTTTGCTGGGCCTGCAATGAACTGATTAGTCCATGTAGACATTGATCTCACCTTTGTGTGTGTATGTGTGAGCCCATGTGAGTGCATCAGTCTTTGGCTGAGGGTAGTCTGTTATTGTGTATCAGATCAGGGCGTTGTTCTCTTACCATTTCAAACAGTTCATTTTCTACCATGCTAATGGCAGTTTTAGGGGGTTAAGGAGATAAATAAATCCTTGCTGTCACCTCATTTAAAATCAAATGCCACTTAATTATAGCTGTATGTGTTTTCAAACACTTTGCATAATTTATTGTTCTGCTCCATCCTAATCTCCAGATCTTTATCACGTGTGCTCTATTTTACCCCCTCTGTCCTTATAATAAAATTATAATGCTCCCTCTCTCACTTTTTCTTTCTCTTTCTTGCTGCCAACAGCAGTGTGAAAGCGATAAGAACGCGATGAAAGGACATTTTAAGTTGTGCCTCACCTTGTAGGGATTTGATGCCACAAAGGTCTATTGTCAATTTAGGAGAGCATACATGCATGCATTCTCTCACACATCCTTCTGACACTATTACATCCATACAAACAAAATACAATTATTGTTAAATTCTATGATAAGCAACGTAAGATCATCATTCATTTGGATTACACACACATGAATTAGTACAACAAGCACATCATGTTTTTTAATCTTAATCCCGGTGATTGGAAGGAAGTTTAGTCTGCTTTGCATATGTCTTAGACAGGCTCACATTTTTATGCCTTTGCCGCACTAATGTGCCAAAAGACTTAAGCACATTAGTGACATTAATGTACTTGTAATGCTCAGTTCATAAACTGAGGTGAGGGGCAATATATTGCTACTTTACTAGCAGAGGCTGTCATCATCAACACTAAATGTCAGATTAAGTCAGTCATTTTTCCTCTTTTAAGAGAAATGGTTAGAAAACTGGTATTATGTCCCAGGTGACCTTGCCTACACCTTTGTGAGAATGTGCCATGATATTAAAATGACAGTAAGGACAGTGTAGCAAAGATTAAAAATATGTAATAAATAAAATATAATAATAAAGAGAACAATAGAAAAGAAACTGATTTAAATTAGTGCTGTCAAATGATTAAAATTTTTAATCAGATTAATCACAGGGTTGTTGTGGATTAATTTTGATTAATCACAATTAATTATCATTCATTTTTAATCTATATTAATCGCATTTCATCTTGCATGAGCAAACAGACTCAAGAAAGAAGGGAATATATATGCACTTAACGGGTTTGTCGCAAGCTGGGCAATGCATTAGCCGAAGTGCTAGCAGAATCCCAGACTAATGTATGCTTCGTGTTAATGTGGTATTTTAAGACGGAAGTGTTTCGGTGAAAAGAAAACTCCTTCCTGCAGAGTGTGTATAATACTTAATGTCGGTGGACTGTTCCGTCTTGGTTTTTTTTTTGTCCTCATATTTCCATCCAGAGGGCCAACGTGCTGTTTAGTGTCTTCCATCTTTATGGGTTGGTTCTGCTGCCTGTCACAACTGGATCAACTGCCCATTTGCGCATGTGTGACGGTAACTGGACAAACTGCTTGAAATGCGTTAGCAGAGATGTTCAGAGTCATTCTGCACTGCAGATGGGTTAATTGCATTAAAAGTTTTAATCAGATTAATGATGATGGTGGGTTAATCTGCATTAACGTGTTAATTTTGACAGCCCTAATTAAAATCAATGCAACATTGCACTGACAAATATGAATTTACAGTATTCTATTCACAATTTGTTTTACTTTGCATTCATGGTGCATGACATATCTGCCGCTGTTGATAGGGTTGGTACAGTAATTGCCCACAAGTCTACTGGTTTGAAAAACAGGTTTTATCATTATAATTTGATTCATTAGCACTGTAAAATTCAACTAAACACAACAAATAAAGAAAACTGCGTACATCTGAAAACACTATCTATTTCTACAAACCACTGATTAAGAAATCAAGTAAATGTTCTGACTGATCTGAAAGCAGCACACATTGGGGTGACAACTGGCCCTATTAATTTTGTACAAAAAACACAAAACTGTTCAAATATGCTCTGTTTGTTAGAGGAAGTATCTTACTTTCATCACCTTGGGCAAATAAATGCTTTTCATGGTTGGTGATGGATCCTTTGGTGATGGATCCATACACACACATAGACACACACAGAGTCTGTAACACCTCCATCAATGAGCTTCAGTCAGCGCGAATTGGTAGCAGATGGTGTGTGCATACCTAAAAAGGTGTGTATGTGATTTTGTTCCACAGACTTTGGAGCAGTGGTTGTTGTTGCGTTACTATAACGGATGGGAGGAGCATGCAGTTGTGCATCCTCTCTATGGGCCTTCCATCCTGGACTAGTCGATGGTCCAGACAGGCCAGGGCTTAGTATATCACATAGATCCCATGGCTGGACAGCAAGCAGACAGATTTAAGTCAATAGGAAAGTGGTGCTTTTGAATATTCACTCTAATGTTGAGTGGAACACTGCATATTAATTGACCACAGAAAACTACTGTTGTGACAGTTTTAGATTCAGATTGTGGAATGAAAGAAACAGTGAATTTGGAAAATGTTGGTTGTTGAGTTGGCTTTTGGTAAGCAAGATAAGAAATGGTTGTATTCTTGTGAGTGACTGACTTTACCCTAGGGTCACTTGAACAAAAAACAAATGTCATCCAAGTCAATCACTGTTCAGGACAAACAAAATTCATTGCACATAAACTAACATTGTAGTGTAACTTCAGAAGGACAGTACACTATATAATTACAATAAAGTAAATTGCTTAGCCTCAGAAAACCATCAATCATATACAGTGAAGCCATTCCAAACATACTCCCTATAGAGAAGCATAAAGATATTGCTATCGAGCTTTGGAAATGTCAGGGCAATGGAAAGCCTGGCATTGTGCAATTACATAATGATTATTGCAAAAGTTTCTCCCCCTCACTCAGTGTTGCTGTAATATGCAGTGGATGGCCATGGGGGTTCATTAGTGAGAACAGTCTGCTGTTGAAAAGCTCCAGTTTCACCTCTGATCCCAGCTAATGTGATTTGGACCTCAGATTGGTAGTGGAGAGATTAGATGCTAGCTCACCTCAGGGTGGGAACCAGAGAAGGAGACATACATCAATGTTGTTTGCTTTCAAACTCAAACGTCTTCTCAAGTCTAATTTGCTCTGAAGCATCTGAAAAAAGTGTCTAGAAAGCATTCATACTCTAATTTATTTTCCAGCAAAGGAGAAATAGCGGGGCTGTGCAGGCGCTTACTAATCCACTCTGTTACATTTTGGAGTGCATGATTTGGGCTTTCATAACAAATCAATTGGTTTGTTGTGAGTAGAGCTGAGGATCAGCTGCGGATGACAACTGTGTTAGCATTCTCTGGTTACTACCTCATAGCTTACCCCTATGGCCCACACTGCCAGTCGCTATGTCAGGCTACTCCTTTCATTTCCTTTTCATTAAGCCTCTGCTTCCTCTGTCACTCCTTAAACTCTATCCTTACAGGCTCAACACCTCCATCCATACACTCTTTGTGCTTCCTCCACCTCTTCCATTATGTCTCTACCTCTTTCCTTTCCCTCAGTCCTCTCTCCCCCTCTCATTAGGTCATAGTCGTGGTGATTTGTCAGAGTGGCTGTGTTGATTAATAGGCCGGCGGAGCCCCTATATTTGGGGGCTGTCAGCGGGGCTCCAGAGTGCCAGGGCCGTCCTGCTGAGCTCCCTCACCACCCAGGTGGCCCCATTTGGGCTAAATGAGCTGTGAAGGGTCCCGGCTATGCCCGCCTGCCCCACACTAAGGCGTTACGCACAAACACATGCGCCGATACGAGAGACACACAACACATGCGGGCATAAATTCACTGACACACACACACATATACACACACACACACACACACACACACATATATATATATATATATATATATATATATATATATATATATTCTGAAATGCAAGCACACATACAGGAACATTCACGTACTTGACACCCTGGCTCTTACTGCCATGCAACCCTGCGTTCCCACATGATTTGTCACACTCCATCAATAGACAATAAGTTACTGCCACTCTAGCCTGTCAATGGGCCCTGTCTTCAACAGACCTCTCCATGCTGTCTCATGGGGGGTGAGGAAGGGTGGAGGAGAGGGAAAATGCACTATTTGAGCATTAAGAAGAAAGTGAATAAAGTAAGAGTAAAAGAGCATTAGGGGATAAAAGATGAAATGTGCATGAAATAGAAAGAGAATATAGACAGGTATGGACAGAGAGAGAGAGAGAGAGAGAGAGAGACACAGAGAGACAGAGGGAGAGGATGCAAGAGATATTAGACAAATTGCTTCGCTATGCATCCCACATCCCAGTGGAGGGCTTACAGAGCTCGTCCTGATGCACAGGCAAGTAGCCAGGTTCAAGGAAATGGGACTCTGAGCCCGCATGTGTGTTTTTGTGTGTGTGTAGTGTAACATGGTTCAGCTGCTCCAAGCCAATTGCCTGGCCTTGGAGTCAGAGGCGGGTTGTGTGCATGAATGCGTGTGAATGCGGACGTCCCTCTTTGCAAGATTATTTTTGTTCCCCCCCAAACTAGGAGGGGGAGACCTTGGTGAATGAGATCATCCTGCCATATTGCACGCACACACACAATCCTACAATCGCAGAAGCATGGGCACACACGCCTCCTCAATGATTCAATCTGATGATGGGTATTGGAGGGGAAACTGGAATCTGTGAAGGTCAGAAAAGTCTGAACAGTAACATCCACCACTGCAGGCTACTGCCACTGTCTCCACTCCTACACTGTCATTACTGCTGGCCGGCTAGCTCTCATTATCAACTTACTTCATCAAATACACTTCATTATCAGCTTGTCCTTAACAGACAGATGGGATGGGCCCTCCAGCAAATGACAGAGTAACTGGTATAAAGTGATTCCTTTTAAAGTCTATTCAGTGAACAGGTCATAACACATATAGTCCTCTGCTATTAGTTTATGTGTGATTTACACTTGATTGGACATCTGGAGAGGGAAAAAAGTGGTATGTTTCTTCAGAAAATACTCTTTAATTGTACCAATGGCTATGCATTATAATTACATCTGAAGTGATTATAGTCATTATGAAGTCGTTATTTCTGAGACTGTTGAACATATGAAAGGCGGATGGATACACTGGCTGAATAGACAGCTGTTACTGAAGATGTAAGTAACAGACAGCCCTATCATGCTGGCAATATGGACGACCATGAAATTAAGACTCAACGTATAGTAATTACAATGACAATGAGCTTTGTTCGACATGTCAAGTATCAATCTAACACTTGCCAGGCAGCTTTCATATCATAGCTAATAGGCAGTTGGCGGCCCAGGCCGTTGCCAACCACTGAACCAAACTATTCATAAGCCGGCCCCTGTCATTGTGCTTAGCAGTTGACGTAACAGTAACACACACATCAGCTACATGTGCCCCCATGCAAATGAGCGCATTAGAGCAGACCTCGGAGAGCGAAGCGTGGCCAATAAATCCAGCCAGGGTGAGAAATGTAGCCTTTACCATGCGTGTCCAACCCCATCTATTTAACCTAATTACACACACCATACCAGGTAATAAAAGTCTGCATGCCATCAATTTTGACATCTCATCCAGGGCACTGCAAGGAATGTCTATTAGGACCTATAAATCGTCAGGATAGTGATCTTGTGAAAAGGTGGCTCTGCTGTGTGTTTCCTCTCTGAATGTGTGTCTGAGAGTGAAAGTAAGAAAGTAAGTCAGTGTGACTCCCACACATTTATGACATGTGTGTATGCATGTGCATGTCTCACTGTGTGTCTATTTAACTATGTGTCCTGGTAATATAGTGAAATTCAAGAAAGACTGTTCCCATCTGCCTGTGTGCAGCTGAATTGTAAGTCAGCTGCAGGATGCAGAAGCTGCCACACAAAGAGATGAATCCACCACCGCAATTCATCTATCCCTATTCTCTTTACTGGCCCTGGTCCAAAGAATAAAGACAAAACAACAAATAGCTGATTCAGAATGCACTAAAACATGCAACTGATCCTGGTTTTGGTTGGCTGGTTTCCTAGCCAGGTGTCTGATGTCACTTGCTGACAGGCCAAGCTGTCACGCCTGATACCGGCTGGAACATGGCTGCAGGTACTTTCACTTTTCCAACGTCACGCCTTGTGATTGGTTAAAGAAAACAGCAGGACTTGCTGAATGGCCACAGCCCATGTTTTATCCACAGGCTGCTGGAGATAAATAGATGTGGTCACAGTAGCTTCACTCACACTCTCTTTGCTTTTGTCTGCAGTGCACCTGAGCTACACCTGACCCCCACCCAACCCTCAAATGTGGATCCACGAAAGGAAGGATGTGGTAAGGTGAAGAAAGGCAGAAAGGGAAAAATGACGGGAATGAAAGACAAATAACTGTAAGGTGATGGATCCTCTTGCTGGAAACAGTTGGTTTGAACCATTTCAACTTTTCACCTCCTTGGTTAATAGATAGAATGCAACAATGGCACCATTACTCCTTTATCCATCAAATAAAATAGATATTTGGCAAGAGATGATTGTTAGGTGGGAGTAACAAGAATAAGATGCGAACTATTTTGTACTAATGTGGAGGAGTTTGCAACTCAACTGCTGAGTTCAATTTAACAGTGTATTTCTACTACAAGTTTGCAAATATACTAGAACCTGATATTTAGTTAAAGAAAAGCTTAAGAGGTGATAGTGAGATAACTAGAACATAGACATATTTTTCTAAGCTTTCTTGCCAATTCTTACTCATTAAAAACTACAGTTCTGAATATAAGACTCTACTATGAAAACAGTGAGAACAGTCTGTTGTTGAAAAGCTCCAGTTTCACCTCTGATCCCACCTAATGTGATTTGGATTTTTACTATTCGTCTTCCTTTTTACTTTATAAAATGACATTGAAATGTGAAAGGTGGAAAGGGAGTGAGCCAAAACTACTGTTACCCATGTTTAACGTAGCAAGAAAATGCCTGACCCAAAACCCCACATGGCTGATATACAAATCATGTAAACTAAGCCCCATGTCTGACTATTAAATTATCTGAGAATATTGGAATATGCTGACTACAACAGGACTCAGGAAAGGAAATGAAATGACACATCATTGGATAGATAGGTGAATATTTTAAAATATGTTTGCAGTTATTTAGTACATTTTAATTTATTAAAGATTATAATGTAAATTGTGTCTCTTATCACATGTTTAAGGGCCCCCATTTATAAACTGAGGACTGCTTCTGGGATGTCCTATTACAAAATGCATCTTGTAAATAAACTGTCAATTTTGACTGTTTGTAATAATTTTTTAATAAATTGATTGATTGATTGACTGACTGAAAACCAGCTGAAGAAGAAGATGAGCTCCAACTTATTTGGCAGAAAATGTCAAACAACCTGCTGCTGTTAACAACGGTTCGACTAGTTTGAGCAAACTTCATTGAATCTTCAAGCTACACAGCAAACACCCAGCAAAAGATTGTTCATGGAAAACCAAACTGCTGACCATGAGCATAGAATTCACACTGTGAAAACCTCATTTGCTGAGCTGCAACACGCAAATATGAGAATGTGGTCCAAGCTCTCAAATCTGGAGGGATGATCCATGTGCAGCACAAAAATGTTTCGCATCCCAGAAGGCAAGGAGAGAGGAAGAACGACAGATTTTGTTTCCAACCTGCTGCTAGGGGAGGGCAACTTGACAAAACTGATGATCATCAACAGGGCACATCACACACAACAAGCTAAACCACCTGAAGGCTCCAAAACCTGCATAATTGCATAAATTCCATAATTGCTCTTCTGTTAACATGTGTTACAGACTCATTTAATATAGTTTGATTCAGGGGATATGCACTGCCTGGCCAAAAAAAGAAGTCCCATACACAATTTTTCATTTGACTTCCTTTTGGTTTGATTACAGGATGCATTTGAGAGTGTTTATGCCATGCATTGCTTTTCCAGTGTCACAATAAATATTAGAGTTGCATGAAGATTTTATCAAGATCTTGTATTGATGATGGGAGAAATGGATCACTGCGTAAAGACTCCATCATATCCCAAAGATTCTCAATGAGGTTCAGGTCTGGACTCTGTGGTGGTCAATCCATATGTGAAAATGACATCTCATGCTCCCTGAACCACTCTTTCACAATTTCAGCCTGGTATTGTCATCAGATTATTCCCACCATCAAGGAAGAAAAAAAATCAATTGATGGAAAAAACTGGTCATTCAGTATATTCAGGTCATCAGCTGACTGGAGACACATAATGATGCTGAACCTAGACCTGATCAATTGATGCAACACCAGATCCTAACACCTTCCCCATAGGTTTGTACATTCTGCACAAGACATGATGGGTAATCACTTCATCTGCCTATCCTCTCACCCTGATGTGCCCACCCTGATGTCAGTCTGAACTCATCATGGCCTTTTTTCTCTTTTTGCTTACTTAAATCCAGGTGGTGACTTTTTTTTTGGCTTCTCCAAAACAAAAACAGAAGTGTAACTCTGCTGAAGGGTCACTAACACATCTTTTTTTGGTTTATGGCTCTCAAAATTCTATTCCAGACACACAAAGCCAAAACCAAAACCGGACAATCTTTGGAAGATCTGCAGGAACTTTTGAACTTTCATTTGATTTGCAGTTTGCTAAGCTCCTAGGAATGGTGGTCGCTAAGAAACTTATTCTGTTGACCTGGAAGTCTTCCACTCCACCCAATTTTACACATTGGCTTATGGAAATCTTTGAGATGTCTGTGGAAAGACTGTGTCTGCACAAACTCACTACACTGCACAGATATGAGAGAATATGAAGGCATTTCCTGGCACAGTGCCATATCACTGTACATAAGGACCTAGATTTGTCTTATTACACACATGGATATGGAGCTTAACTTGACTCATGTACTTGTGATCATCTTTATTCCCAATATGTGAGTATTTTGTTTTTGTCGTTCTTTTTTTTCCCAAATTGTGCTCCTTTTTCTTCATATAATACACATCATGATTTGCTCAATGGCCACAGTCTGAGGCATATCTGTCACATCACTAAAATCAAACATTGCGTATAAAAGATCCACACAAGTCTTCAGTGTACCTTAAATATTCCAACACTGTAAATATTATTACATAAAATGCCCTAACTAGTCAACACATGTAATAAAATATATACCATCAAAACTATTTCCCTCCATCTTTATTTTTCTCTCTCTCTCACATATCATTTTGATGGCTTATCACCCACCCATTCTGCAATTTCCAGTTCCCTGAAAAGAAAAAAAAAAAAAAAAAAAAAAAAAAAAAGGATCACCACACCTGGATTTCCACTCCAGGATGTCATCCATGGAATTCAGCTGAAAAGCTAATCCATCAAACTCAGTAAAAAAGAACAGTGTGGGTGTGTTTATTTTCTATTAAAAAGGATTACTCCATTACCAAAACACACACGTTGAAAAGCCAGCTCAGAATATGGTATGGTAAATTGATTTATGACTGATTTATCTCAAGTAAGCCTCAGACAGTGTTGTTTTTTGGATATGTGCGAGCTTAGTGTCACCAACAATTGCATTTTAATATAGCAGGGTTCAGAAAAACTGGTGAATTTGCAACAGCTGGTGTCAGAACATCAGGCTGTTGTGGCTGATGTCTCTGAAGAAGACGCTAAATGGTCGGAGCTGAAAGAGTTACTGTGGCTGGGAGGAGGTACTTCTACTTTCTACTTCTTATTTCAAGATGTCAAAGCCTGAGATAGTCATCCATGCAAACAAAGATTTATAAACAGGAACACCGGCGTATCTACGGTATTATTTATGAATATACGCACTAGTCAGACTGCTGGTTAAATGGTGATTCACTATTGGTTTATGAAGATTATGCTCTTCTTCATTGTCACATGTTTGGTGCATTGTGCCAGGGCTCTCTACAGAGCTCCCAGCTTCAAAGCTACTCCAGTGCAATTGTTGCCTCAGTCACCTATTATAAACAACGTATTTTTAGAGAAAAGGCTGTAATTGTGCAAAAGTGTGGCACAAATGGCTTTGTAATATTACTGTATGCCTTTCTTCAATGCAACCCATACACAGGACCCTGAAAGCTCTCACCAATTGAAGTTCGGCTTTCATCCAGCATAAAAGCTATGTTTGCAATTGAGCTTTGGTGCTATACCTTTTCTCGCCTTTACCCCCACCCTCTCTGCCTTGTTTCATATGAGTGCACAACCACAATCGTTTGAGTAATGGGTCTAAAATGCCTTTTCCTTGAACAAAATCACTGTTTTTGTGGGTCATGCAGAGGCAACTTTGAGGCCTGTACAACTTGAACAGACTACCGCTATTACTAATTCTTCTCTCTCTATTCTAATAGTGAAACCATTCTACAGTACCTCACAGGTCCCATTATTTAGCCTAGTTCAATGCAATATACACACACACGTGTGAGGAAAAAGTAAGAGACAGTGAGAGAATCGTGCAGAAAAACTCAGGGGGAGTGAAAGAGAACACAGGTCAACCACAGAGCTTTTTTCTTGTTTGAAAATGTCAACATCAAAGAAAGGCTTCTCTCCATCGGTGGGGGCGTGCTGGTGGGTTGTAGATGTTTCCCTGCTGCAGAATGAATTGAGGTCTAAAGCCAAACCAAGAGCAAGAGCAAGAGTCTAAAATAGCCTGGTGACTGGGTGGTTATGGCCTCACATCTTATGTGCTGTGTGCTTTTAGTGCCCAGCAGCTGGCCTTGTTTGAAGCATTACGCTTTAACTGGGATGTACAGTGACAGAAATTTGCAGAACACAAGATTATTTTAAAACTTTGAAACATAATCATACAAATGTTTAGTTAGGCTTGTTGATGATCTTGCTTATCTCTCACTTTAACATCTGTATTACTGTTGTTGAGATATTGGACCCATGACACTACAAGCTAATGCAAATGTAAGATCCCTGCATCTCACTCACTGCTGATGTTATATCCTGTGACATGTATCCTCTATCACATATGAAAGGGTGGCGTTGATGTGGACGCCAGCGTGTCTATGTATGTGCATGTTTAGAAGCGTGAGCAGGCTCCAGACAGCGGCCACTGGGAAATCAAGGAGCACTTTGTCATGCATCCTTAAATGTGTGACACTGCGTCTCATGAGACAGTGCCTGATTGGTCTACGAGGCATCGAAGAATGACGGGTGAATGATGGCCTCGAGGGGATATCGTGTGTGTATGTGTGTGTGAGTTTTATGTTGAGTGTTGTGCGTCTGTGTGTGTGTGCGGGCTGGGGTTAGAGACTCAGGACAGCACTGTGACATGTCTGGGTGCCACCCTGTCAAAGCCAGCTGGCAACATGTCGTAATGCTGCCATCAGGGAGTCATACGCCACTGTAATCTCACTTTTCAGTTTTCTTTCATACGTGACTTTAAAAAAGAGCATCTTTTAACACGCAAATGACTATTTACATAGTGATTTGTTTGATCAATTGTATCATAACTGAACACATGTCATACAAGACAAAGTCAGAAATAAATCTTCTACAAATGCATCAAGAAATAAAAATAAATTTCAGTTGAAAATATGAAGGACCTCATGTTAGTAATCTACATGTAGTTGCCAATTCAATTGTAGCATCGAACAATAAAGTGTTAAAGAAAAGATACAGCACTTTAGTTTACTGTACCAGACTGTCTGGCCTGTTTCCAGTTCAGTGAAAGATTTGTTAGATTTTCCTAAAAAGACTTTTGGCAACTGACTGTATAAACTGAATGTGAACTTGTTGCATTTTGCTGTGGGTGATACTATCTTAAGTTTTCTCACTGCATTACCTTCTGCTCTATTGAGGCTGCTGTCACTGCACAAATTAGTACTGCATCTTTGCCTCTGTGTACCACTGTTGAATCCCATGGCAAAATACTGATTCTGAAAAGACACTTCAGTGCTGCGGTTCTAGTGGACTTTTGGCAAGTCTGGTGACCTCCGCCAGGAGGTATTGTGATCACTTTGCTTTGTGTGTTTGCGTGCGTGCATGTTTGTGTGTTTGTTAGCAAGATAACTCAAAAAGTTATGAACAGATTTTCATGAAATTTTAAGGAAATGTTGATAGTGGCACAAGGAAGAAATGATGAAATTTTGGTGGTGATTGGGGGGGGCAGATCTGTCTTAGCAGAGGTCTGTGCTCTCCGAGTGCTTTTCTTGTTACTTTTTGTGCTGCAGAGGAAATGTTAATGATTTGATGTCAAATTCTAATTTACTGTCGTATACACATTTCTTTGGACATTGATTTGAATCACGAAAAATCAAAGGCACATTTAAGATACTTTAATGCTTCAAGACCTATAACTATTTTGGGGGCATTTGTAGAACTATATTTAACATTTCCTTGGTGATTTATGTCTTTTTATCATGATATTATCCTTTGCATTTTGCATTTTTCAGTGAAAATCCAGCATTTTCCAATATTTAATCTACTGATCATGTGGATGTTCTTAACACCTAAGAGCAAATTGAATGTTTATTATATCAAACAGGAAAAACTGAAGAAAAGGTGACTTTTAAGCAAAATATATCATTAATTGAACTTAAAATCAAGTGTCTACATCATTGTAATTTGTTGTATTACATGAGATGTTTTATTAGTGAACCAATACTCCAAATGTCAGTATCTCCATATTTCCCACAGAGTCCAAATAAGACACATTTGATGTTGCCAAAGAGCTAAAAACCTCCATTTTACCTGAAAATTTTAAAAGTATTGATAGTGGATCAAAGTTTATTAAACAGTTTAGATCAGTAGATGCTTCTGGTCGCCACTGGCAGTTAGGTCTTTAAGGGTTAATGCTGCTGAATGACTTATTTTCCTTTTAGAAGAATGCTAGCCACCATGAAAAGCTGTTGGACAACATACACGGAAAAAAATTAAGAATTCAAGTGTTTTTAATACATAAAATTTTGTGACCCTATTACTGCTATATTGGATTAAACATGTATTGTGAAACCTAAAAAAAAAGCAGCAGCTTTAGCATGTATTGTATGATTCATGCACGTCTGCTGTAAAGAAAAGCTGAAATCCAAAACCAACAGGGGGCAACTGTAATTACAGAGCATGTGCCTCATATTTACAATTCCCTAATAAGCTACTGACACAGTGCAGACAATGGCCTGTCATCTCTACTTTGAGTTTATTTTATTCTGTTCAGTTGTTGTGTTTTCATTATCAGATGGGGGGCTGCCATGGAGTGAGAGGGAGTGTTTAACTTTGTCTCCCTGGTCACTGGTTCTGATAGATGTTACCAGCTCTTACCACTGAGAGCTGGAGAGAGAGAGAGAGAGAGAGAGAGAGAGAGAGAGAGAGAGAGAGAGAGAGAGAGAGAGAGAGAGAGAGAGAGAGAGAGAGAGAGAGAAACAGAGAAACAGAGAGAGGAGGAGGATTTACGCTGGCACCGCATTTTTGTCCAATTAATAGATTGCCAGTGTGTTGCGTATTTTGCATGACAAAGGAGGGTAATATTAAACTGCCATTTGTAATGAAAATGCACTTTGCAAATTAAAAAGTGCAGAAACCCAATTTTTCCTACCTCTTTAGGAAATAAACAGTCCTTAACCAATTAAAGCGCATTGTAATAATTCTGTGATTTATTGCAGGTTGTTTAACTTTCAAAACTCGGCTAACCTATATTAAGGTCACAATCCATCATGTCTTGCATGGAGTGCTGTGGAGTAATGGCTGTTGTATTAGCTGCTTTTGATGATAGTATGAAAGAAGTATTAGCACTTGTCAACAAAACTGCTTACAACATAACATTAGCATGCATGAGCTGCGTTGCCTATTCATTATCTTGGCAGCTACACACACGCGGTTACTGCCTTATAAAACATTTTGCCAGGCCGAGAGCACACGCACACTGTTTGGTTTTGTGATAGAGTGGCAACATGCAAACCATGGCGTGCGCTCTGGCTGCAATGCAAACAGCCACCAGAAAGATGAAACAGTCTCTGTGACACATGAGTGAGGAAGGGAAGGATTGTGAGAGGGGAGAAAGTAGGAATGAAGGATGGGACGGATAAAAGAGATCACGTTCCATCTTCGTCTTGATCACTCTTCTTCAGTTAAGCTTCACTTTTTATTTTATAAACACACCAGAGAATGTCCACTGGCTGACAGAGGAAGAATGGGAGGGAGGACAGGGGAGGCAGAATAGATGAATACTCTGAGGGTGAGAGAGAGTGCAATGTTACAAAAAACCTACCCATTTTTAGAGTTCAACTAAGGCTGAATGATGACTGGCAAGAAAAAGGCAAGGCTGGTGGAGAGAGATGGAAAGAGGTATATACAAAACAAGCTAAGCTCCAAGGGTAACATTTGGAGGGCTGTTGAGGCAGATACAATGTGGAAAGGGCTTTAGTAGCAGTAACTGATTTGAAAGACAGAAAGATTGACATGATGAGGGGGTTGAGAGTGAGACACAGAAAGTGAGAAAGAAGGAGAAACAGATGTAAATACAGAGAAAGAGTTACAGCTGAAGGGCACGGCAGGGTACCAGCCGGAGAGAGAAAGATGCAGAGATGCAGGGCGGTGTGACATGGTGACATTTGCCTCCACAAATGGGCTCTCTGGCTTTAGCCGCACAGTCTGGTGCGATGCCCCCCGACTGTGAGCCAAGAATGCACTTAGCTCAACAAGAGCAAATGAATGGCCCTGTTTTGACTTCTACCATTACACTCCTTCTCCCTGATAGCTGGTGCTGGGCAGAGTGGGTCTTTGTTGGAGCACAGGGATCCCTGCGTGTTTAAACACCCCTGCACCATGGTCTAATTAGTGTGTTAAATCAGCACTTGGATAATATCTCAGCCCTTGACTGTGCAGGTCGGGGATATCTGACTTGCTGCAGTTGGAAATCAACTATTAGATTCAACTGTCAACCTACACTACATTGTTACAAACAGCAGTAGATTGTACATATCTTTGCAATGTCAAGATAAAAAAGCAGTTAAGCTGATGACAACTTAAAATCTCTTCGCTTGCATTTATGGAGATATTGTACATTATCCAACAGATCATTATTGAACCTAGGTGTTTACTTCCCACAGAGACCAATCCACCCTCTATGAGCCATGCAAACACCTGACAAGCCCACAAACATGTCAACAACAAGCCATTTAGCAGCCAAAGCCACCACGCCAGCTATTCAATAGAGCTAATTGCATTGCAAAGAATTCTCATATCCCTGGGCAGCACTACTGAGCATCAGGCTTACAGTATATTTTATTTATTTTGTCCCTGGAATTCCATTTTAGGCATCTTACACACGTAGTCCTACACATGCAGTATTATCTATCATCCCTTGAAGCCAACACTGAAATCTTCTCCTCTTGTTATTACAAACAAAAGCTTTCGCTTAAGAGTAATATTGTAGTAAAAAATATAAACTTAAATGGAACCAAACAGATTCATTGAATTAGTGATATGCAATGTCTTCTATTGTTTCATGCTTTTCTAGTATGTTATGTTTCTCACTTTGGAGTCCTAGGAAGTATGAATAGCTGCTATTTAGAGGAAGTAAAGTGCAATTATATATAAACAGATGTACGTACATAAGAATAATCCCAAATATGATGAAAGAAAAATGTGTGTTAACTGGTTGCACCAAAAATTCTGACTGGTGCTTTCATATTGATGGTGCTGGGCCTGTACTAGAGTGACCATTACAAGTCTGTATGCACTCTGTCTCTGATCAGTCAGTCCCTCTTCTGTCTCTACATGTGTTCATATTTAAATCCCTCGCTCTCTTTCTCTGTGTAGCTCCAGCTCCCAGATGATTATTCATGTGCGTTTAACTCTCAAACAGCCCCTCATTAACTGTGGCACGCTGGGCCATACGTTGGGCCAAATTACGCAGCTTTGACATACACAAACCAGCGGGAGGGAGGGAGAGAGAAGAGTCGTTGGGATAAAAGGCCTGGCTCTCTACTTGGTCCTCTCTAACCGTAGATAATGGCTGCCAACGTGTCTGTATGGTCTTTTAAAGCAATCAGCACTTTCACTTTTAGAGGAGCGGGGTTGGGGGGGTGGGGGGGTGAAGAGCAGGAGGGGAAAGAAGTGGTAAACACTGAGTCAGGGTTGGACCCTCAGTGACATTACAAACAACTGGTGGTAAAACTCATCTGGAATATTAAGATGAAAGACGAGGGATTTCCAGAGTTGATGTACATGATTACCGTCAGTGATAGTGGTGACTTTTCATTCAGTTATACGAAATCTGAACCATTTTGAAGTATGACCTTATTTACAGGTTACATAAAAAATACCGTGCTCGCTGTCAAAGACACAAATCTGTGCTGCATTGCATCAATGCAATTTAATTCTAATGACAAATTAACAGCACCTACATTTTTTGAATTACTGATGCATAAATTGACTGAAGTGAGTGACTTTAAAAAATATTTGATTGTGACATTTTGCCAAGATCGCCACTGGCTAGAAAACCCATGTAAATTGTAGTTCATGCTACAGACTAAAACAAGCTGTCCAATCCTAAAACCTTTCAGCCAAAACAGATAGAGCTAGTGAGGTCCCTACAGATACAAAAATGTGCAACACACTTACACATACAACACAAAACACCAAAGGCATTTCTAATGCAGGATATAGTTTTTAAATGCCAACCTACTCAGCTGGAAACATATCCTACCGAAATTTGGCCAGCTTTAATGGTCAAATATCTAGTGTCTGCTGAGAAACTGTATTATATTGGAATATATTAATATCAGACTGGGACTTGGCAGTAATTCAGTTTTAGATGATTGAGATTGGGAGAAAAAAAAGAAAAAAAATTGGAATTCAGACATCCCTACGATAATACACTAGAGACTTGTGAGAATTGTAAATGAAACCAAATGAAACATGGCTTGTGAATATGTGCAATATAGATATAAGGAAGAGTTAGTGAATTCTAACAGCTAATGAAATCAGCCAGGAGATTAAACAGGGACAGAAAAATGAAGAGGAAAATAGGGAAATTAATTGAACAGTCAAATTATAGCTTAAAAATGTAGATATTAGGAAATGATAATGACCACAATACTTGCTCTTGTTGCGACAGATGTAGTCTTATTTGAGTCAAGAGAAAAATCAAAACCTCTTTTATTCATTTACAGCTGATGTCCTAATAATAGTGATCACAGTTAAAAGTCTAACAATAGATCTTTGTAATAGACAAATCAACCCTTAAAGCAACAGGGAAATTAGCCCTCGAATATACAATCACCACTAGAGAGAGGTGATTAGTCTCTGTCTGAAGGTCTACTGTAGACTCTAAGCCACCACACACATACTGAAACTGTTACCACTATATTTACACATAATATACACAGTAGGTTTGTGGTACTCCATGGTGTAATGCAGGTGCTTCATGCCAACAACAAAACAAAAAGGAATGTGGATTTCAGCATAACTGTGACAGAAATCATTTATGAAGACATTTTTTTAATTAGCCATTCAACACAGCTTCCATTGTTCAGGTCATGTGAAGTAAACAGCATCAGACTGATGGTGACACCGTAACATGTGTCAAGCCAAATGGGCCTGTGTGGTAGAGATTTGGGTCAGATCCTAAATACGAAAATTATACCATTTTGAAACACTGGTAAGTGTTTTATTTGGGGCCAGAACAACCATTATAACACACAGAATGAGCTCCACATGTGACCAGTGTTAGAAATGGTATATAAAGTAGTTTACACATCTAACCACATTAGATACTGTAAATGTATACAATGCATAGTTATGTCAGTGACTGAGATTAAAACACGACTGAAATAACTGTATACATCTGTTATTAGCTGTATGCTCTGCGATATCATAATGACACCCAGGGTGGGACAACACGCTTTGAATGACCTCAACTATCGACTAAACTCAACATAGCCATTACAAATCAGCCTTTATTGAACTGCAGGCTGAATATCACTCATCATTACATCAAATCAAAATGCCCCCTAATTTGACAGTCGCTATGACAGCGACCTCAGCATAATGTGAATAACAATCCTTTATTACGCAGAAGAATTGAGACTAATTCTACAAAACTTGTCACATCTGACGTTGGATCTTAAGGTTTTGGGGGGAAGGGTTGGTGCCATATGCTCAGTGTATTACAGCTACATCATCACAGGAGTGTGACAACATAGAAGTGTATACTCCTCATGGGATGATGATGGGCCCAGTGTGTGTGTGAGAGAACCACAGATGTTGCAGTCTAAGGTCTAGTGCAGATGGTTCTGGGCACACTTGCCCGTGATCTCTTTCCAGTGTGAACAACACCCTCACACACTGCTACCTGGACTCTGTTTAGAGGATAGGAAGTGACATTGTGCATGTGCGCCCACGCGCATGCACGCACGCACACACGCACGCACGCACGCACGCACACACACACACACACACACACACTATTGGGTGTATTCTTTTTATACTCTTGAGAAAAAAGGTTAACATACACTTATCTCCCCTATGACACAAACATTTCTTTTAAAAAAGATTTTTCACTTTACATCCATAACATTTGAGATAATAATGGCTTCTATTTACTCACTATGTAGACACACTTTTAAAGTTTGCATCATTTAATGTGTGTATGAGTGACAGCTGATTTTTTTAACATATGATTGATTGTTATGTATGCATTTCAATGGTTAAAAAATAGCAGCTTTCTTTTTGTAGTGAGTTTTTCATACTTCCATGCACAACCAAAACACATAAGTCATAAGAAACCCCCCAAGCCACTAAGGCAGATCACTGCATCACATTCATAAACAGTATACACACATAAGAGCACAGGTTTCTCCCTCTCTCTCTTTTTCTCTCTGTCTCTCTCTCTCTCCCTCTCTCTCTCTTTCTCTCTCTCCATCTTCCTGTACTTGTCAGTGCCTCTCCCTCTCCTTGTTTCTCTCTGCTTCTCACTGGGTAAAGGTGTCCTCTGGGGGATAGAAAGGCCTCAGGGGATTTGTCTTAGTGCAGAGTGCCACCTTGTTGTCAAGGCTGCAATGACACATTTCTTTCAAAGCCATTCCTGACAGACGCTTACAGAAGAGGAAATGTCATTTCATGATGCATTGCAACATCAATGCACTGCATGCACAGATATTTTCTATGATAACTATTAAGATGAAAAGGGAGAAGGTGGATTGCCCTGGGGCCAAGCAGATTATGACATATGAGCGTAGTGCCTCAAATACAACCTCAATACCTCATGGCATGTTATGCCAACAGCTGGAACTGACAGCTGGATTAACCCAATTCTTCAAGTATAATTTTGTTGTATTTTAATTAGGGGTGACATATTGTACTTCTTCTAATAACGTGCATGGAAGTAATTTAGATGTAATCCATTCACGCTTTTGTTGAAGGCTACATGAAGTATAACCCTATACAAATGACTTGAAGCATTTTCATTTTGAAATTTCATCTTCATTGTCACAAAAATTGTCTTGACAGTTGGATAAAAAAAATAATTTATTCAAAACTTAAAAAGTTTAGCCTGTAACCAGTGAATTGAGAGTGTGATCTTTCTAAATGGCCTTGAGTTTTGTCTATGTATCAAACTTCAGTATGTGCTGTAGATCTATTGTTATAGAAAATGAAAGAAAATTAAAAATCTTTTCAATGGTTTTCATTTTACCAGTAATTTTAACACCATCTTAATCATTGCTTCACAAGGTTGAGGTTGAGTTTTGCACATGTGTGAGCGCATTAATGTTTTAATGCAATAAAAGAGATGTGGACAGAAATATATTACATTCTCTAGGCCAGTAATGGTTTCATAAATGTGTGGAAAAACAGAATACAGGCAGCAGGGTCCCTGTCACAGCTTTTTACTGGATGAAGATGTTAATTAAAAGATGAAACAGAGGATGAACAGACAGAAATGGAGGAGAAGTCAGGAAGGACCGAGGGCTGATTGTTAACAGGACATCTGGCACAAGCTTGTTTCTCACTGGGAGAAGTCAGAAGGGAGGGGGAGATAGCAGCCATAAGTACTTGACCTTCCCCTTGTCTGACTGGCAAACTCACAGAAACTCTAACAAACACACTCACATATACAACCACATACATATGCAAAGATGTACGCATTTGTGTGAGAACAAGTTCCCAGAAAGCAGAAAGAAACTGTGTGAAGGTGAAAAACATGGCTGGCAGGGTGCTGACACGTCACAGGCGGAGACTAGAGGATGAGATCACTGTCCCGCCTGTGGGCTGTAATGGCAATGGGAACCTCTCTTGCATACACACACACACATAAAAAGACAAGTGCTTATACACACGCTG
The DNA here is from genome assembly GCF_902148855.1 of Sphaeramia orbicularis. Taxonomy (NCBI): domain Eukaryota; kingdom Metazoa; phylum Chordata; class Actinopteri; order Kurtiformes; family Apogonidae; genus Sphaeramia; species Sphaeramia orbicularis. The sequence continues at coordinate 29,634,497 of NC_043965.1, forward strand.
AAAACATAAACACCCAAGTCCATATTCCTACTGTATTTTGCATGCACATAAGCACATATGTGCACACTCACATGCACACATGGTCTTACTAGTGTCTCTGGGAGAATGCAGTAAGTATCTGTGCCTGCTGCATATGTGGCCACATGCATAAACAATGTGCCCTGAGAGATGGTGGAGTGATACTACGGCCCTTAGCACAACTCCCATGAGCCTCTATGCCCCCTCCATAACTGTTGCGGGTCTCTCTCACAAAATATACCCAGAATATACAGAAATGAAAAAAGAGGAGCACAGAGGTAACAGAAGCAACGGGGGTTGGGTTCATGGGGGGGAGTGGTATGCATAAAAATGAAGCATGTGCACATACTAACACACTTACTAACATATTCAGTGCATGAAGAGTAGAGCACATGAGCACATGCGTACACAGTCAGAAGAAACATCCACAGACATAAGAGAATAAGAGAAGCAGCTGTGTGTGATCCCCTGTTGTGAAATTACCTGTAGAAAACAGAGGATACCAGGTGTACATACATGTACATGTACATATAAGGTATAGTGAAATTATTTTTGCTGTTTGTGCTGGCTTGTGATTTACTGACATTTGGCTGAGCTACATATAAACTGCAAGCTCGAAAAAGCTGATCCAAACAAACAGTAACTAGCAGTCTATTGTACATGCATTTTTATGTTGTTACTTGCTTTCACACACTCACAATGTATAGCCAAACCATGTTACCCACAGTCTTTTTCACTTTTGCTGTTGTAAACATCTGGTGTCAGCTTGGTCTTTCCAGGGAGAAATCCTCTGGTGTACAGGAGGACATGCATTTTAAATTTCCAGGAGTAGCTACAGCAGTTTGATTGGAATAAACATAAGAGGAAATTGGTAGCATTTGCAGCATGGCTGTAGGAAGAGAGAAGTGTCACCAACAAAAACTCATACTTTATTAATTTCACTTGCAAATGATCTGCTACAAGTGCAAAGTAAAAACACTACAATGACATGTATAAGCAAAGCCCACTCAGCCCAGTCCAACAAGTAGGACCTAGTGAGATGCAATACACTGTCACATGAGGACACAGGAGAACACTATGAAGTCTTGGCTTTAAGTTAACCAAAGAGTAAGTGGGGGCAACTGAGGTGAGAATGAAATATACAGAGTAAATTAAAAATTAAGAGCATGGACAGGAAGGAAGGAAGAGTGAGCATGAGAGAAACTGAGAGAGTAAGTAAGCAAAACAAAGATGAATGTCTTCAGTGTTACGGCAGAGATAATTGAGATATCCCACTCTTGACAAAATGTGCTATTTCACTGGTGCTTGGAAAAAAGACAGGAGAGGAAGGAGATGGAGAGGAGGTAGAGGAATGGAAGAGAGGGATGCTAGAGAAGAGAGAAAGAGAGAAGTCTAGTGGGAGGTGACAGTGGTGTATGTGGCTGTGGTGTCTGTCTGACCTGATTGCAAATAAGCGAAGGAGCTCCGCCGCGGCCCAGAAGCACTTCCTCATGCACACAACTCTGCTCTCTCACAAACACACACAGCCTTTTTCCTTTAATAAGACTGCTTAATGGTGTCTGTACACACACGCTACAGCAGTAAAATGTGCAAGTGTGTGTGTGTGTGTCGATGCGTGTGTGCGTGCACATGCATGGATACGTGTAACTGGTGAGGAAGGGGACAAGGGGGAGGAGAGGGTTGCTGTAGTGAGACAGCAAGGAAAAGGGGGAGAAAAGAAGGAGGCAAGGAAGGAGGGGCAACGGTGGGTTTCCGAAACGCATTTGCAATTTAAAACATGGTTTGGTATAATGAAAATGTAAAGCAGTGGTTTTATTTTATTCAGTGTGGCAGGTTCAGATTCCCAGAGAAGCTCCACTCGAGCAATCAGTCCATTAATAATTGAATTTTGTTCAGGAGCTGTGCGTGTTTGTGTATGTGACTATATGAGTGTGAGCATAAGCGCGTGCAGTGTGTGTACATGTGTGTGTATATGGGGTGTTCAAAAGTGCATGCGACAAACCTCTCTTCTCTTTCCAGCTGCTGACCCTAATATGAAGCAGCCAATTAGAGATCTTTATTTAATTGCTGGGCGACTCGTCCTCGCTACACACTGCCACGCTCTGCCAGCAACTGGCACCATGGCATGGGGACAGGGCCAGAGACACACACACACTACCCCCACTGTCCTGGACACATACGCTAATACAAAAATTACCCTGATGATAACTCCCAGAGGATCACACCCTGCTGTAGTTGGATTATTAAGTGCTACACTATAGAAAACACTGTTTTGCCTTGAAATCAGCAACCAAAATTAAATTATATGTGCATCAAAATATATATTAACTCTTAAACTGTCCAGTAGTATCACAATGAGAAGTTGTACAGTGGAATGCCAGTTTCTTCTTGCTCTCAGTCACTTTCTCTCCATCCTTCTCTCTTCATTGACTGCTCTTTCTCTCCCTGCGCCCTAACTTCCCTCAATCCCTTCCTCTCTGCCCTAAATCGGTTGCTCTCCTCTTCCTCCCTCTACCACTGCTCTTTCCATTTCTGTATCTCTCTCTCCCTATCCCTGGCTGTCAGAGAGTATCAGATCAGTAGTTAGATCCATGGCCGAGGCCAAGCCGGCCTCTCCGCTCTCAGCACTCTACCACAACACATCATTACAGCTGACAGCAGGACTCCGCAACGCACCGTACACACACATTCAAGTGTGCATACACACAGAGTCATGTTTATGTGCATGTTTCATACTTTCTCTATCTCACACACACAAAAAGGGACACACAAACCCACACTTACAAAACATGAGGTCTCCACACATTTAACAATCACACAGTAAAGACTGTACAACTTTTTGCGCGATACATATTCACCAACACAGCTGTTTTTTTTATAGTGCAAATACAGATCGCTTGGTCAGGTTTCATAAAACACAGAGTATTAAAATGAAGGGTGGATTGAGGGAGTAGGGGGAGGTGGGGATACCACTTCCAAAACCAACAGCAGCAATATGCCAGCGCTAGCGGGGAGAGTTAGCCTCTGTATAACACTTCCAAAGAGAGGGATAGTCCTTCTTACAAGCCGTAAGGGCTAACTGGTATGTGTGCATCTGTATGAGCGGGAGTGTGTGGGTGGATATGTTTTTAAGCCAGGCTGGGGACTTTAGAGCTCCTGCTAAAGTGGGGTTTACACACATATACACAAACACTTGAAAATACACCTGAGAATACATACAATCACCATGTAGAACAACAAATCTAACACTTCGCCCACTTTGATCGGCTACCCAGAAAACAAGGCAGCAGGGAGGGGGGGGGGGGGGGGGGGGTTGTGAGGCTGGGTGGCTGGGTGGGTGAGTAGATATGGGAGGGGAGTTACTGAAAAGATTTGGGATACGGTGCCCGAAAAAAAAGTGCCCACTTCCCTCCCCTCTGGTAAGATGACAGGAGGAGAGTAGGGGGAAAACAAAACACACTAATCTTCTGGCATCGCAGGAAGCCACAAAGCATCATTTACACAGCGGAGTTAACAGGAGAGCACCAGGCTTCCTGATTTGCAGCGAGCAGCCTTGTTCTAGATAGAGATATTCAGACTGTCAGTATAAACTGCTTCTGTTTTCGTTTTGCATTTATTTCAATGCCAGACTCAGGGCATAAATTTTTCATCACCTGCTAAGCTATGAATAAAAGATTAAAAAAGGAACTGAGAGGGGAGAGGATAGGAGAGGAGAGGAGGGAGCAGGGAGGGACATAGAGAGAGAAAGGAAAAGAAAGGGAGAGAGAGAAGAAGAAGAAGACGAAGAAGGAGAAGAAGAAGAAGAAGAAGAAGAAAAGGTACAAAAAAGTCTAACAGATGTGGCGCATGTGGTGCAACGTGCAAGCACTGTGTGCATAGTGAGAAGGTCTCCCTTTCCCCTTTCTCTTTGCCCCCTCCTGCCCAGCCCCTTCCCAATATACCTCTAGGAAGAGTGCAGTAGCTGCGGTGCAGGGTAAAGATGCTATAATGAGCAGGAGGCAGAGGAGCATCTCACCTTGGCTTTTTATAGGATTACCTGAGAGGTGAACTCTATGCTCTGTGAGAGGATTCATCAGTACAGCCTCTCTCTCCCTCAATCTCTCTCTCTGCCCTCAGCGGTCTCTGACAGCCAGGGCGAGAGTCAGATGTCGAAGAGCTGCCGGAAAATTCTCTGCAATACAGAGCTGACAGGTTCAGGTGTGGGTTAAAGAAGGGAGAAAAAGAGAGGGATGGGGGGGTATGAAGAAATGCAAGGATAAGGAGGGAACGCATCTTGCTCTCTCTCTGTAATTCTGTCTTTCTTTCTATTGAGTTTATGAAGCCGTACATCTTGGCTCATATGGACTATGACTGTTAAATTCATATATATACCCCACACCATTACCTCCTTTCCACACAGCACAGTCATACAATGACAGTATGCCACCTATATTGTGAGGAGTGCTGGTGTCACTTGCATACTCAATGACATTCTGCAGTTTGAGATACAGATAATAGACCTGGCATCTTTCCGTATGTCCATAAGTGGTTGAATTTAAAACATAGAAGGCACACACACACACACACACACACACACACACACACACACACACACACACACACACACACTCATTTATCATAGTGGGTCGAAAGTAAAATGTGTCTCAAATCTTTGCTGAAAACACAAGTTAAACTCCAAGTGTGTGGTATGGGAGGGAGGAAATGCACGTATATCAATCCACAACACACCGACATAAACAACTAACTAACCAAACCAAACAAAGTGTAATCTAAGTTAATAAGTGCTATAAATTGCTTCTATATCAAACTCTTTATGCGTATGTAGATTCTCAGGTCTGTAGGGAAACATACACTCAAAATATATGATCAAAATAACCACTTATATAAATGAGCAGTCATAGCACATCCACTCAGCAGGGCATCCTAACAGCTGAACAAACAGTATGTCTAGGCTATACAGATGCAGCCATATGACCTTGTCTCATGTCAAAAATTAATGCTAGCCCCTCTTGAAATATATACATTACACTGACCCTGTGAAAAAGACACACACAAACAATGTGCGCTAGCAAACACGTGTAAGCATGCAAGCGCATTTGTGTTTATGACCTCACAAACACGCACACGCATGGACACACACACACACGCACACACACGCACACACACACACACACACACACACACACACACACGCACACACACATATATTATATATAAATATATATGTAGCCAGGAGGTTGTAGTGTATGTATGTGGATGGAGAAATTCATCTCTGGTTAGAGAAGAGGTAATATATCCCACCAGGACCTGTGTTCCTCGTAGCAATTTAAAATAATTATTGTGAGACCTGAGAGCTAGACGTCAGCCCCAGCCCTTTGCATCTAAATGAGGCTGTGTATATTCCTCAGCCCAACCTCACCAGAAAAACAGTTATATTGGTCGATTACTGTAGGGGTTAAAATGACCAGTATTGCCATTTTACAGTAAAATCTCTGAACAGTCTGGACACGTTAAAGAAACACAGGAGGATGTAGGGATGAATATGAAGGAAAAACGAACATTTGGACTTAAATACTGGAGAGAAATGTTCATGTCCTACTTGAACTGAGAGTAAATATCGGGATTGTTTACACTGTGTCCACTGTTTTGTTTTGTTTTTTAATTTTTGTTATGTAAAATTCTTGTTCTATCCCTAACCACGAACCTCCCCTTTTCCAGTTACATTGTCACATATCAAATGCAACACTCATTTTGTATCTGTGGTGTTTTCTGTCATTGCCCAAATTTTGCATTTTGTGCAATGTTTCCTGCTGCCTGTACGGGAGCTAATCCATTTTCCTGGACCAACAAATAAGCAAATGTGTATTAAGTATGACTCAGGTCAAAATCACACACTGCATTACATGCTATTTTATTAAATATCCAGTGCAGAAACCTTCATGTAAACATTCATGAAAAAGTGATCACTGCGGGAATATTTATCTGTCAGCTCTTTGCAAAAGCACACATGTTTATCCTGTTAAATATTTTGATACAAATGAGACTGGTTATATTTATTACTGGTGATAGGGTCCACCTAGCATTAGTGACTTATAAGTTTCTTTGGATTTTTCTCGCTGTAAATCATTTGCGTGAAATCACAGCAAATCATGCAAAGCAATTTTATGTACTTAAAGGGGACATCTTTTGCTAAACCCACTTTTATTAGTCTTTGGTACATTTATTTGTGTATTTGGACCCTAATAGTTCATAAAGTTTGAATTTGAACCCTCCAGGTGCTGCAAAGCTATCTTTATATTCATTCCGGTAAAAATCGAGTGGATTTCTACAACCCTTTTAATTCCTGCTTAATTTGTTACTTTTTATAACTAGTTACATCACAACATTTGCACATATAAGGTCAAGACTTCCGATGAACATTTCTCAGAGTACACCATAATTGTTTGTCAGCAGCAGTGGTTGTAGTAAAAACTGAAAATATGTCCAAACTTCGAGCCGATTACCTAAAATGTCGAATTGTTGGTTGTATTAAAGAACACAAGTGGCTGAATGGGACAGAAAGCACAGTCAAAAACCTGGAGGGGGTGGGGCATGAAGTGGCTCATGTGCATTTAAAGGGCCAGCGCTCAAAACGACCTTTCTGGTGTCATTACTCAGAAATAGGGTTGAAGATGGACCTGTGGAGTTGAATTAATGAAGAATTCAGACCCAAGCATAGCATTTACAGTTTATGTAGACCACAGGGACATGTTTTAAAATGCATAATCCCATTTAAAAAAGTAAAATATCACTCCTTTAAATGTGTATATTCTTGTGTTCCCCAACAGTGCATGGCTCTTTTACCTACATTTCCTGACCTGTTTATTAGCATTTAATTTATATAAGTATATAAACAGGCCAAACTCCAGAGCATGCTAATTAGACAAAAGAGATATAGATAACCAATGACAATTTTGGGATTCATATATCACAATAATTTCTTAAGCAGTACACTGAGAAATTTGGCTAGAATGCTATACATCCATGAATCTTTGGCATACTGTAAATTTTCAGTTTTTCACATACTACTTTACTTCTATCAAGAATCAGTATGCCAGTAGTATGTAGCAGGTTTAGTAGTATATTTTGAACACAGTCTCTATGCCATTTTGGGAGTTATCAGCAGTCAACCTATTGGTGTATTTTTTGTATATTTTTACCTGTGATAATTATATGATGATAACGCTCCTGCTCAATAGTGTGGATTCACAAATAGATTCATTCATTCATTTTCTGAAGCACTTAATCCTCTGAAGGATCATGGGGATGCTGGAACCTATCCCAGCTACCAACAGGCTGAAGCGGGGGTACACCCTGAACGCATCATCAGTTCATCACAGGGCTGACATATACAGATGAACAACCATTCACTCTCACATTGACACCTATGAGTGATTTAAGTGACCGATTAACCTATTATGGTGCGTGTTTTTGAACGGTGGGAGTACCTGGGGACCCACACAGACATGAATACAACATGCAAACTCCACACAGAAAGACCTCACTCAGCCAGCGCTGGGATCAAACCTAGAACTTTCTTGTTGTGAAGTGACAGTGTGAAAACTTACTCAGTTAGCTAGTGCCAGGAAATAAACAGTTACATGTAATAGAGTTGTTATATTGCACATTAAACATAAACGTAATTGTTTACATCTTCTCGGAAAAAAATAACATTTTATTACTGACCAAAAGGCTTACATCTGAATCTATTTTTTCAGTATGAAGTTTATATGATGAAGATAAAAGCTGACTATACCATGGCAGGTGGAATGCCAAGTTACCTTTCAGATGTGGAAGTTCATCACTATTTTTGTTGTGATATACGAAAGGCTTATATAATCTATTACTTGTTCTTAATACTTACATTTTTAAGGTTAACAAGTAATATGCAACCTTTTATATTTCAAAAGCAATCCTCCCAACACTGCAGGTGGCATAAACATAAATGAAGTAACAGAAAAATAAATGGATGAAGGGATGCCAGAGCAGAGCGACAATGAAATAATAGTAAAGATAAAACACAAGATGCCATTGCTGCATAGTGTTGGTAGTACAAAAACAACAAATGTAGAAATACCAGAATTGCATGGGTGTTCACATAACACCCTAATAAAGTGATTAAAAAGTGTTATTTTTATCTGTAGAAAAATAGATTTGGCAAATTAATTGTGTAAAAGTTTATTAAAAACTGTGATGGGGGTTTTCTAACATGGTACCACTGGTTTGGCCTTTATACAACACCTCCTACTCTTTCACCTCCTGCTGGGCGTCTCCTCACATCACCACCTACTCACCACCTTTCTATCTCGCCTAGTTTTCTTTGAATCCTTATTTGACTCTCCTTTTCATCCTTTCTTTTTCTCCTCCTCAGCAACACTTGCCTCCTTCGACTCCTTTCTTTATCTTAATCTGACCCTTTCCTGTGCTCTTACACTTGAAGCTCAGTCCAAATATTGTGAGTGTCCCTTCCAACGCCATCTCCTCTCAGTCAGGAGCAGAGGTGAAGGCCATGCCAGAAGGAGTTGGCATCAACTTGTCACCCTACCATTCCCTCTTCCTCCTTCTGCCAGCCTGCTTAATCAAATTACCCCCCTCATCCATGCACACACAAGCTCATTTCTCAATCAACTTCCCTCTATGCTTCACTCCTTCTCCTAAACCTTTCTCTCTGTTCGCTTTATCAGCCAGCTTCCCACAAAGCGTGTAAAAAAACAAAAAACACATATAAGCTGAAGTCCATGTGGCGACAAAATGTGTGAGTTCACATGATCTTTTGTGTTTGTGGCTGTGTTTGCGTAAGCCTATGTGTTTGCATGTGTGACCGGTATCACACGGCAGAGCAAAACAATGGCTGAGAATGCCGTTCATCTTAATTAAATTTCCCTCCTCTTTGCTGCTTCCTTCCTGTGTGCCCGTTTGCCCACGCTCCAAATGTCAACAGGATTTGGATACGTTGAGTGGCATCTGGTGCCACATCACCCAACGCACATGGATACAAAAAACCTCACAGCATGCCGAGTTAACCTGGAGCACAGCCAAGCCCGCAGCTACGCGCAAGCTAAGTGCCACAGCGCCAGTCAAGTGCCCGTTCGGCTGTGCGCCCACCCGCATCACTGCATCGCTCACACACAAACACACACACACACACACTGGCACTTTCAACCCCCAATGGCACAAGGCGATGACAGGGAGACAGAAGGGCCTTGCCTTGCTGAGCCGCTCCCTGCCCCCAGCACATACTGTACAGTTCCCTACCTAACCCAAGAGCCATACTGTAACTCCATAGCCTCACTGGCAATCTGTTAGAGTGGGCTACACACGAGTGTCAGAGTGTTTGTTGTGTCGGAACAGTGTAGCAATGAGCTACTGGCCCCCTAATGTCCAACATACATGAGTACAGTCATATGCAAAATATATAGCTCCGCTCAATCTATGCTATGGAACTAGATGAATAAGATAAATATTTACAGATACGAATTCTCAATCACACATGTACGCACACACATTCGCATAGGAACTGTCTCAGATGGTACCATTAGAGGGATCTGGTCTCCCAACCACAGTATTCCTTTTAGCTATTATCGGTTTCCCAAGGTTTACTACACGTTGGGCATATTTACCAGAAAACACAGCAGACACATGTGGAGCAGCCTCATTTTCTTCTCTCTTCTCAGTGCTGGTGACACTAAAATGACTTTTTCTGCTTATATCAATGAACGGCAAAGACAGACCACGTGTAGTACGAGTGAAAAGAGAGGAGGAAAGAACGAACGAGGGATACAGACGGAGAGTAATGAAAAGGTAACTGGCAACAGTGACCTTGAATTTGGCTCGTTTCAGTGAGGTAATATTTAATCCAAATGTTTTTTTTAGCCAAAGGAGAGGAGAGGACAAAGAAGACAACAATTAGCAAAAAGATCACTGATATGTCAAAAATAGTAATGCTCTTCTAATGTTCAGTATGTAGTTGCTGGTGCTTGGAAACTCTAAACAATAATAGAGAGAATACCATGGGTGAAGTAGAACAGTGGCTCTCAACTGCGGGAGTGCAGACACTTTCCTCAGGGGGCGCGAGTGACATCGTTGTGCGTGCGTTAGCGACTACTGTTGTACATCACAACATTATAAATCATTCAGCTTATACCCCCCCAGCTCGAGGACTGGACTGAGGTCTGTGAGCGGGGAGGTCCCTATCGTCCGACACATCATCATCGGGCCCCCCCCCGCCAACCTGGACATAAATTTTTCGGGGGGGCAGCACATTGTCATGGTCGTTTCTCAATATCAAGAACGCAAGAACCTGGCGAGTACAGTCTTGGTAAGAACGGTCCAGAGAATGGACTTCCTAAGAACGCAAGTCTCTCTCTAATTGAACGGCTATGTACTTGTGAACTTTCCTCCCCGTCTCTGCTGTATTTCTGCCATCGGCTCTCTAATGTATTTCTCTCAAATTGCCACAAACTCACACGATTTGATTTCAATACATTCGTACTAGTATTTACATGTCATTTATACATTTGTATATTTTTCAAAACTGTAATATATTTCGTTGAATCCCATATCAAAATAAAGACGTATTTCTCGCAATTCTGCCTCTCGCTCGTATTCTAACATTATATCGCATCATCTCGTTCTGGTCATCTTGTCAAAAAACATTTCTGAATAAAGTTTTCACAGAAGCCGCCGTAGCATTTGAGAGTCACATGAAGTGCATCTTGAGATATTTGCCCGCCAAGTCTACCCAGGTCACCAACCAGTGAATCCTTGGTTTAAGCTAGCAGACAACAACAACATCTGGGTATTTCATGTGTTCTTGGTTTAAGCAAACTTTCACATGGAACAGTACTTGGGCCGCGACTGATGGCGTTTCATGAGAACGTGAGAACGGAAGAATAGACATGAATGTGTATGGAGAAACAGCCAATGATAAGGTGAGGGGAGCTCACTTTCACTTTCTCACATACAGGTCCGTCATGTTACTTGTAGAATTACGTACTGAGATCCACACTGAGGTCTGTGAGCAGGGGGGGGACACATCGTCCAGCACATCACATGTATCTCTGAGTATAACAATGGCTGAGATTATTTGATATAATTAATGATATAATTAAATATATAATGTAGGCCTAGTTATTTTTAATTTGAGGTTATCATTTGGACTTCCACTGATAAGGGCCTTGTGCTATGATGTGCGGTACTCCATTGTCTTCTCCTTACCCATAACTTGCATCCATGAAAATTAGAATTGACTCTCAATTACATCCCATCTCTGAGTGCAGATGACAGTGTGAAGCAGGCCCAAATAAAACACATCAGGCTTTTCAAATAGGCTGGTTCAGGACCACTGAGCAGCCAACAGTGCCAGCCAGCTAGCCAGCCGGCCAACTCCATATAGATCTATGAATGTAAAAAAAAAAAAAAAAAAAAACTCAAGGAAACTAGAAAGCTAGCCATGCTGCTTGAGCCCAACATATGTTCTATTCCAATCCGTGTCACTCTTCATTTGCTTGTTCCTTTTCCTCATGGTGGTGGTTCTTGCGTTTGCTGTCTAGTGAGGTGGCCACTCTCTCTCTCTCATTTGTCTCATTTTATGCCTTTTTGATATTTGCTTCTATTCTTTTCTTCCTATGATTCTGGTTTATGTTACAATAAAACATTGTGCATCGACGTGAAAGCTGTGTGACTGATTTACTCTTCAGCATCTCAATTCTGAGCAGCTTTTGTTGATACAATATGTTGTGGCCATTTGTTTGACAGACCAAAAGAATGACAAATTTCAATAAAACTGGATGAAAATGAAAGAAACAATTTGGTCCATTTTGTACATTTAAACGGCAGTAATTTGAATGAGTCTTGGAGAAGTACACATATGAAAACACATGCAGCCAGGGAGACAGAAAAACAGACAGAAACGACTCTTGGGTACTGAAAGGACTGGGCTAAACAGAAAATCTATTTGGCTTGTTTGTGGAGGAGATGCCCCATGCTATTTGTTTGGTGCTTGTCTTTCTATTGAGTGAGATAATCAGAAAGTGATTATTTGATGTAGAAAAACACACAAGCTCATACGGAGTGTGCTGGTTAAAATGTAAATATATAAAGAGAGACAGAACCAGACAGCTTTTTTTTTTTTTATCTAACACTGAAGTGTGTTTAGTGAACCATATACATACTAATGTGTGGATGTTAGCAAATGCATACACACCATGCATTTCCTGGTAGGTAGCTGGTGGTAGTGGGATTAATGTGTGTGAGCCTGAATGATATCGAGCATCATGTGGGTCTGCACCAGTACACATGTGCAAATAATGTGTATGTTTGTGCACCCACAGTACTATAAAGAACCCACTCAGTTCCATGGCCTCCACCTGCATAAGATGGCATGCGTGTTCACCATCAGTGGAGCCAATCAAACACCAAAGCGATATAAAGTAACTACTGCTGTGCCAGCTTAGTGTACACAGGACAGGCTGAGGGGTAAAAGAGAGTTCATTAAGAGATTTCGAGGCACCTGAAGTTCATTTGTCTCCCTAAAGCATCAAAACAGGATAATAAGGACAGGGAAGGAAAGAAATGGCAACAGTGAGTCACGTCTTTGTTTTCTCTCTTTAACAATTCTCCTCTTTAAATACCAAAGTCCTTTCATCCTTATCTGCTACTTGTCTCTAAATTTCAATATGAGAAATGTAATGCGTTCCAGTGTTAAGGTTTATGGAAAGGAAACTTGTCTCCTAGCATAATGCAAAGCAGATAAGGAAAATAAAATTACTCTCAAAAAGTATTTCTAACCACCGGCCAAGTCAATTTGAATATATGACCAAAAGTATTTTTTTTATTTTATTATATGTCATTGTTGTACTTGCCCCAAAGTCCTACTTAGAGTGCAGATTTAAACACCTTAATCCAGATCTTCCTGCGATCTGAGCGGGCTTTTGTCTCGATCTAAGTATTGCATAATTAATGGGGTTTAATTGTCATTTTTTTCTGTTTCTTGCTTCCTTTTCCTAGTCTTCAGGTTCTTTTCTTATGTGTGTGAGCCTGTTTATGTATGTGCACTCCTGCCCCTGCCTTGCACAGGGCCAGTGCTAAGGCTAATAAATATGCTCTTATAATCCCGCTGCTGGTGTCATCCAAGTGTCACTGCTAGACATAAGGCAGGGTGACAGTGGGGTGCCCCTTGCACTGTGTATGTGTCTCTGTGTGTGCGTGCTTAATTAGACTTTGCACAGATGAATGCTTGGTTGTGAGTTTATGTTGAGTGCAAGTGAATATGTGTGTGTTACTTGGGCATGTGCGTATCTTGCATTATGCATGTGTGTGTCTACGGGACTGATTAAGATGCACTCTTCTCTTGTGTGGAGGGACACCTGGACTTAGTGGGAAATTGGGCTGTGGGCCACCAGGGCAAGAGGGGAGGCAGAGAGAGGCAGGGGGAGGCAGGGGGAGGCAAGGTGAGCTACGGGGAAACACTGTCATCCACTTCCGTACCAAAAGGACTTTTAATTTAGCTATGGTCAGATTAGACCAAGCCACATGGCATAGAAGGACAGATACATTGGTGCCAAGCTATTAGGTAACCCTGAGTGGGCAAAGTGACAGTACACAAATAGAAAGACTATCTGAACTCACCTAACTGCTTTAATACAGGTCCCTTGAAGGACTTCAGGTTGAGCAGAAAAAAAATAAAACATGTCCACAGTCTATTAGCTCACTGACCTGCAGTGTGCCAAACCTAAGTCACTCTGACACCAGAAATAAAGCAAATGCAACACACACTACACTAAAAAAACTACTGGTTTTCTTAATTTATTGGACTTAAATTACAAATACAGTTATTTGAAAAGGTCTGATAATAAATAACATATTTTGTTTGTAAAGACAGAGAAAATAGTTTTAAAATGCATTGTGGCAGCCCCTGAAAATAAAGCCTTTTCTACAATGTAAATCAATTCATACGAGTTATTCTGACAAACTTTTAAAAGAACTCCTACCTTGCTGTTCATCAGTGATTTCCTACACCACCTTAAACTTTCCATGAACTAGATGGGTGCAAAGTTTATTATGCCAAGGTCCTAATTCAACCAATCTAGGATTTGTCCCTTTTTCTGGAGCTCATCCAAAATTTGATAGGCCTGTCCTTGGCCCATACCCTACCCTTCCACCAAGTTTCATGAAAATCAGTGCAGTAGTTTTTGCATAACTCTGTTGATGCTGGTTTGACAAACAATCCAATAAACAGATGAAAACATAACTTCTTTGGCAGATATAATATGATAAGTCACAGTTACAGCTGCAAAAAGTAAAGTATTGCTATAACTTATAATGCATGTCAATTATAAATGTAACTGGTATGCATGGACACAGAGCCAGGGCTCAGCAGAGATTAGGTCCGGAAACATACATAGCCAGAGTGTATTAGGTTAATGCTAATACACATACCTGCAATTTAAAAAAAAACAAAGAAAAAAAAAAGGGAAAAACAGTGACAGCTTACAAGACTGAATTAGCAAAGCTTAAGTAGGAATGGCAGTTTTCTTGGTGTCTGCTTAGACTTAAAGTAATTGGTGCATGTCTGTCATTGCCAACGAAGGCGAAGAAAATGTCTTCCTCAGCTGCTCTCCTGTCTGTTTTGTTCACTGCACTTGTGTAAAGTGGGAGAAAATAAGTGTCATTCAATGAATGCAGCTATTCTTCCCATGACAGCTTCATATCTGTGAGTTGGGGGGAGGCCACCCCAAAATCCTCCTTTTTTCTGGTAACGCCTTTGACAGGGTGTTAAAAAAAAGGGCCCCACCTCTTTGTCCAAGCATGGGTAAGCACACACACACAGAGATGTGCACACACCTACGTCTCTCTCTAATAAGTTTTTACACACCCACTAAACAATACCCAAGGACTAACAATCACACACACACACACACATATACACACGGACACACGAACAGAGAGAGCAGTGAAGGGTGTCTGCGATGAGTGAATGGATGCCCTTTGTAACCCTGCTCAGCAAGAGTCCCTGTTTTAATACAGCTGATCAGATGGCTCAATGAGAGGTGGAGAGAGAGGGACACAGAGAAAGCAAGACCGGAGAAAAGATACGGCAGAAGAGTCGAGAGCTGAGGACAACTATACCTGTGTCTGTCCATCTGTCTGACCCTGTGTCTCACGTTCTCTCAAGCGCTTTCACCCTCACTTTCATATGCAGTAGGGAAATGGGTCAGTTGCCATAGTAACAGCTGAGAGGCCATGGATCTTCTAGTCTATTAAGAAAAGGAAAGCTACCCCCACCCTACCCCATCCCCATCTGAAAAGTATAGTGTAAATCAATCAATCAGTCAAACTTTATTTATATAGAACCTTTCATATGAATTAGTCCTTTACAGATGACTGACAAGCTGATAATAAGACAGTAAACAATTTGACACTTGTAAACACGCATCAAGTAAACACTTATGATGTTAATGTACGTAAAAGTAAGAAATAATAAAACCAAAACTTTAGATCTATAAGAGAAAATGGGATATTTAAACATGCCAAATAATTCAATAAAATAAATACTAATCATTATAGAGCTACAGTTAAGGTAAAGTTCAATTTATGCTCAGTCATATCAGTGCTGTGAACTGTTTTAAAGTCCTCCAGCAGACTGTTCCAAAGGCACAGAAAAAAAACTAAAAGCTGCCTGATGAAGTTTTCTACTGCACTGGAACGAATAAAACATTTGTGCCAGAAGACCTGAGAGGCCATAGTGGCTCACAGAAAGCATGTCATTAAAGTACACTAGTGCAAGACCATAAAGTACTTAAAAACAAGTAAATGAGCTGTAAAAAGTAAATTTTAAACAGATGACTTGCACCCAGTGGCGCAAGACAAGTGTTCATTATGATACACTCATTTATGAATACACAAAAACAAATATTTAAAAAAAGTTTCATGTTAAACCACACAATGTCATCGTACAAACCAAGACAGAGAGTAGCTGGTGTTGACAACAATGTGTGTAAGCAGATGAAAATGCCATTACTTCTTCGGAAGCGTTGAGGAACTAGAGTAAGTGCTTAAATTTGCCCTCATTAACCTAAAAATCTTCATATTAAGCCCTTTAGAATTACTTTTACAAGAACACGACAACTACAAAGTTGTATTATGTAATACAGGTCATATCTTTAGGCCTGTGTCTCATTAAAACATGAACAGGAGCAGAAGGTTTGTAAAATGTCACTTGGGATCATTTTTTACTGTTGTTTTTAAGCTGGTATGATTGCCATATTTTTGCATATATGATGTACTCTAATGATATGGTTTGTGACTCCTTTGTATACGTCCAGTGTTTAGAACTGCTCTTGCATAATTTTAAAGATTGCAACCTTTTGACCTCTCTAGGAGCCTATACAGACCACAATACTCTGTAGCACTGCAGAGGTTGCCCGGCGCTCCCTTTAATATTTCAATAATCAATGAAATATTAATACGCTGCACTGAGATGATGAGTTGAGGAAGTAAGAAACAGGGAAGGGAACAAGTGATGGAGGGAAGTACCGGTCTGTGTGAGGGACACAAAGCAAGAAAACCGGGTTCAGTGGTGCTCAGTGGGTTTTTTCCACACTGGTAGCCTTTTTACTCAAAAAGATTCTAAAACAGTAACCTATAGCCTTTATGCAAATGAAGTAATTAACAGTTCACACAGGTTAAAATACAAGAAATCTCATTGCATTTTCTAGCTTTGTTCATAGAAGCATAGCCCGCCACATCAAAGCTGGAAAGTAGACATGACTAGTCTTTGACATTATCTCAAATTATTGTATATTGTGCAAGACTCAGAGGCAGAGAGAGAGAAAGAGAGAGAGACCCCTGCGGCTCACGCCTTGACGTGTATGTTACGCTCTATTAAATTAGCATGAGTCCAATATTAAAATAATAACATTTACCTCTACAATAAATGCTGTGGGTTCCAAAATCAATACCTCTATCCTATAATGCCAAAGTATCATTACAAATAATAAGAGCAAAGTTGTTGCATTATATTGTGCATTAGATTTAAAAAAAAAAAAAAAAAAAAAAAAAAAAAACTGAGAAGGGCATGCACGTATTATAGATTAAATAATGTTGTTTGAAATGTCACAGATTCCCATATGAGTTAATAGAGTTATATTGTTAATGTGATCTGTTTTTTTTTTTTTTTTTCTTCTGGCTTAATGACAAAAGAAGGCAAGGGCCAAAACAGTGCTGATGATAATGTATCAGGGACAAAGAGGGAACAAGAAAGAAACATTAACAAGTACATACTCATTTTATTTCATTAGTTAAGTGCATGTTGTCCATTCTTGGATTTAAGAATGACAAACATGGAAGTCCAAGGTAAATTTGAAAAGTAGAGGATTACCTTGTGCTTAATTGCCAGATCGAAACATCCTTCAGAACCACAGTTACAGAAACTAAGGCACTAAAGCCTCGTATCTCACAATATCCACAAAGCGAACCCATTAGTGTACACTCCACACATCAAATCAGAAAGAAGAAATCACTGATTGTGGCAAATAAATGAATTAGTGAAATAAAAAGAATAAGATGTTTGAGTGGAGTGATGATTGTAACATCTTTGGATTTATAGAGTAGATTCTAAAGGTGAGAAAAGAATGATAGGGAACTATACAGCTGGATTGTGAAGGCTTCTGTCATGCTGTCTATGGCCTTATTGGATGAGCCACTCTCAAGGTACTCAGTCTCTATTCAGAGCACGAATCAATGGCTCCTGATTAGATTTCGGAGGGTTACTATGCTGTTTTTGTTTGTTGTGACATCTTCCCTTGCTTTGTGAGGTCTCTGTGCTCCTGCCTGACAAAGGCACCACCTCCTCCAATGGAGGAAGAGAGAAATGGGGGGACAGGAACTGGGGGAAGGGGATCATGGAGGGAGACCGTCAAGGCTGCATCTGGTATTTTCTCGTAGTGATCCATGCTATTTGGTATAGGAGTAAATTTAAGTGTTTGTATTTTCTTGTACTATTGCATTTGTGCTTGTTGTTACATGGCAGTAACCATTTTCAGTTACAAAGCACAATATTTGTCAGCAAAGAGAATGTATCTGGTCTGAAATTAAATCTGATTAATTTTTCTTTGCTTGCATTTTCTTGTATGATCCCACTACTATTAGTGTCTCTTTTGCTACTGGCCCTCCACTCTATTCAGCACAGGAATTGGTAAATGAAAGAACATGACAGTAAAAGACATCTGCATGTGATGAAGTTTCCAAGTATTCATTATAGCTCAAAATCCAGGTCAGAATGTCACCCTGTCTTGTGTCTGATAGCTACTTCAAATGGTAAAAACCTAAACTGGAAGCTAAGTTGGATGAAAGCAGCTCACTGCATGCCCAACAAGTCCCATACATTTTTAAGTATGAAATTCTATGTTCAGTACATGCTACATCGCAACATCCTCAGTAAAGGAAATTTATAGTGAGAAATGTTTACCAGAAGCTGTTTGAGAAAATACATCCCACTGCATTTCAGCCAAGCCAAGCCAAGGCCAAGCCTCAGAGCCATCACAAGTAAACTGCCTATGTGATAAGAGGCTGAAAGAATCCGATAAGCTCTAAATCTAAACAGGGCCAAAGCATCTGCCTTAATAATAAATGTGCCATGCTAAAAGGTTACTTGAACTGCCGAATTCAAATTTAATTGAGGCTGTGTGATGAATAATTAATCTTTTTCCCAGAGAACACAAGGCGCACTGGACAAGCCAAAGCTGAGAGCCCAGAGAGAAAGCGAGAGAAGAAGAAGGAGAGAAACAGAGGCAAAGATGGAGGGTGCACAGCGAGCAGTGCTGCGCCAGCCCACGCCACAATCCCATGAACCCTGCCAGAGCGCAACCCACTATACAACACGGTCAGGGCATGATGTCATCCGCCACATCATCACCCTGGTAACCAGCCTGTGTGCTCGTGTTTGTGTGCAGAAGGGAATAAAGAAATCAACCTTTCAACAACTGAACACAAACAGGAGAGTGTTAAAAAGGGCAAAGCTAAAAAAAAAAGAGAGAAGGGAATCAAAGAATTAACAGAAAAAAGTGCCACAAGATGATTAGTTCGTTAGAATTTTTGTTATTATTGTTGTTGTTGGGGTACAAAGCCAATATAAAGAGGAGCATTTAACGTCTGTCTTTAATGTTTGTATCAGTTTGCCCCCCTCTCATTCTCCTCCTCCTCCTCCTCCTCTCCTTCCTCTGTAGGTATTTCAGTTGGAGGCGTCTCCTTAGATCTGTGCCTTTTAATGCTGACTGCCGCAAATCTTTTGAGGCTGACTACAAAAGCAAGCTGGCAGTAAACTTTTCCCCCTGAAGGAGAAAGAGAGAAGTGCTGTTTGGGATAGCTCCACTCTGGGGATTCTCCAAGGCGACATAACTGCCCCTCTTCTGCCCTGACTGGCCCCAAAATACACACCTGCAACATTAGAAAAACTTAATCTTGGGCATGCTTCCATACTGATTGACTTCTTCAGTCCACATATTAATGATGTAACTTGCTACATGAAGTACATCACATATGTTTGCACGTATATTTAGGTATTTATTGCAACAGTGCAGCCCCAGTAGTGGCAGCAGTCCTGGACCTTTAATACACACCCCATCCTCCCATCAGCCCTCTCAGGGTATAAGGCAGCTCCCCTCCATTGTTGATCTGACTCTGGGCTCTACATTGCTGAGGTAGCGGATTGTGGCGGAGAGATGCCTCTGTCAGGAACGTGCTTATCCTCTCACTCTAGCCACCCTCTTATACATAAAATATCAAACATCTGAGGGACAATATGCTGACCTGCTGTGACCTCCACACATGCGTAAGCGCACAAAGGGAGACACTCACATGGATGCGCAGAAATACACACACACACACACACACACGCACACACACACACACACACACACACACTGAAAAACAGACACACACTCAAACGTGCACAGATGAATGCTGGCATACAGTCACACACACACACACACACACACACACACACACCACACACACACACACACACACACACACACACACACACACAAACACTCAGTGAGCTCAAGTCGGTTCACATCCCCCACTCGTACGTGCCTTGACTTTTTTCCATCACCACCGCATCCCTCAGATGATGTATTTGCGACATCTGGCGGCGCTCGATATATTCATGGGTACCGAGATACAGCAGGAGTAGGAGGGAGGAAGATAGAGAGTGAGAGAAAGAGAGAGAGAGAGAGAGAGAGAGAGAGAGAGAGAGAGAGAGAGAGAGAGAGAGAGGCATGGTAGACTAGGATAGAACAGCGGCTGTTGGAAAGTGAGAAAAAGGGGAGCTGTATAGAGCGAGCGAAAGGACCCCTAATCGGGGGGACTTAGACGTACAGATTCATTGGCAAATATGCTACCAGTTACGCGCAATAAAGCAGCGAGCACCTCAAATTCCACAGCAAAAGGCTTGGGTACCCCCTAGTGGGCGCCCAGCGGCAATCTGGCCTTTTTGGAGCTGATGGGGGTGTGGGGGTACTGCAGTGGGCTGCCATGAATCCATAGGGGTCAGAGGTCAGCCTTCTTGAGTTGCAGTGACATCATGACAATGGGACACTTCGAGAGCCTCAGAAACACAAGCTGATCCATTCTGCTGAGGCTAAGGCACCAGGCCCCTCTTTTCCCACACATTCACACCCTCTGCCAGACAGGGAGAGAAGTAGCAAGAGAGAAAGCAGAGGGGTGAATGTGTAAGCCTCACCCCCAGAACCCCAACCCCCCCACCCCATCTTCTTTCTTTCCCTCTCTTTCTTTCAGGGGCTAGATTAAAAGAGATGGCTTAATTCTGTCTAATTATCTACCCTTACCCTCTCTCTGCTTCCTCCCCCTCTTTTTTTCTCTGTCTCCCTCTTCCTATATCTCAGTGTGTGGATACTAATTAGCTGATGTGAATTGTATCTATTATACAAATAGACTGTGCAATCATGTAAAAAAAAATGTATATCCCTGCCTTTTAAAACATTACACATTTGTACCACCAGTATGAACTTGAGATGTTTTCCCCACTGAGGCATTTCATAAAGAATCCAACAATGTAACTGTCTTTGCTGTGGACTGATCGACACTATGGTACCATGACTGATGATATTCATCACACATTATCAAATTGCTCAGATAATTGCAAGACATAAGGGGAAAGTCTGGTGTAAATGCCCTAAACACTGAACAGAACTGTCAACTAAACCTACAGCATTACTGCAATCCCAACATGAAAAAAGCATTTGATTCATCACTCTAAGTGTATTAGCAAAACAATAAACAATACATTTTCATTCACATGTTCATTTGCTTTATGTAATAATACCGCAATCTGTGTGCGTGCACGCGCGCGCGCGTGTGTGTGTTTGTATGTAAGTGTGCGCGTGTATACACGTTACATAAGCAGAAATCACATTAATGAGATCATACACTCATGTTGAAAGTGCTAATTAGTTGCTGGGCTGAGGGTGAGGAAACTAGGCGAGGATCCTACTGACTTCAACCATTGTTTCCTAATCCCCTCCACACATTCATAATTCATTCCATCATGAACAGCAATGATACAGCAGCGCTCGTTTTGTCTCTTTTTCTTTCTCTCTGGTAGGGAGATGATGGTTTTCTTTTTTCCCTCTTCTCCTTCCTTCTTGCTGTGAGGTTTCACTGCGATCATAATAAAATGTGCGAGGAAGGGATGTTCGCCTCGGGACCCAGCTGTCGGGCCACTTTGACAGCTTCATTTGTGGTGTCGCTCTTTGATCCTTCCTGTCACTGATATCCAATGCCACTGAACATACATTTGCCCCCAACCCAAATAAATAAATAAGTAGTGAACTGTGCAGTGCAGAGCCAAGTGAGGCGAGGTTTTCAAGCTAGTTGGCTGTTTGCTACATCTGCTGTGAACTAGCTCGCCTCCACCCCCCACCCCCCCCCACCCCCCCTTGGTCTCCCTCCACTGCAGCGATGCATCGGCACCCCCAGGGCTGATCCCTTTGTAAATGCTCTCTGACACACACCCACCTACCCACATACACACATAAACAAACACACAACACTGTACAGAAATAACAGCAGAATCACTCCCAACAGCAACTCCCCTTGCATATAGTGTATATTCCCAAAGTGCACCATTACTGCATGGAAAAAAGTACGAAAGAGAGGTGTTGTTAAGACATGAAGAGTAAGGTGCAACACCCCCACCCCCCACACCCCTCAAAAAAAAAAACAAAAAAAAAAAACAGATACAGCATACCTGGTATAACACACAGGTTAGGTAATGATAAAGAGGATGACACATAGCAATAGGGAAAGCCAGGCCAGAGGGGGGCTGATTATGATCGGTGCTGTCAGGTCTGAGATGCTAAGATGACAGAGATATCAGCCATATCTGCTCTCAGTGATACAGATACAGAGAGACAGATATCAGCCCACCCCGGCCTCCCACTGCATGTATGCAACCAGCGCTAGACGAAGGGGTGATTCACGTATGTAATGTATCTAAAGCTTCTGTACGACTAATAACATGCTTATATACTGAGATGGAAATAATGCTCATCTACTCGATGACTTCTTCATTAAAATGATGATAAAATAAATAATAAAGATGTTGCTTATTAATGGAAATATTAAAAACATCTTTGATACAGTTTCATTTCTGCACATTATTAGATACGTATATTTTCGACATGTGTATTTTTGCATAACAGATCAAGAAAATGGTAGTTAACATGAAAACAATATAAAAAATATATAAAAATGTGTCCGTGATTCATACAGTGATTAATGACAGAAAAACCTCTTCATTTGCACATTCTCAGCTGCCAGTAATATGGTCCGACACCTCTGCAATTTAAGTTATGCCCTTAAGTACACTTGTGTTAACACTTATCAAACTATACGGTGAATAGACTTCAAACACGAGGAGAATGTAGAATCCTTTTGGCTGACTGAAATGTTTTCCCTAATGTGAAAAACTAAGAACCAACTGGTGGATCTTGCTGTAATCTTTTAACTCTCTTTAAAACAACAGAAAACAATGTTTAAAATAAGTTTTACATTACATTTTAAGCTTATTCAATCAAATCCAAATCCATCCATCTTTTCCAGATTTTATCTACACTGATTCTAGAAAGTCTGTTTTTTTGTATATCAGATCCAAACCCCAGTTGGAGTTGGCCTTCAAATATGAATCCAAATGGATTTCTATGGATGCATCTCAGTCTGGCTGCTCAGATCTTTGGTGTTTTGCATCACTCACAACGCGACACACAATGACAACATTAGATCAAGAGCAACAGAAGTGCTGAGCAGAATCCATGCTGCTACTAGCTGTGCACTATGGACGACAACATGGAGACCAACAGTCTGTGGACAGACGCTGAAATAAATTGTCTGTTGGCATTCTGGAGGGATGAGGTCTGTATAGCAAAATGGGAGGGAACATACCAGAAAAGAAAATTTATCAAGTGATATCTTGCTGCATGGAAGAAGGGGTTCCCCATGTTATCATACTTCCTGATGTCTATGTCATTATCACAGCAATGTATGCAGATTGGTTGGTAAACATGCAGACAGTCTGTCATAAATAAAGAAATCCGATTTTCCTGGTGTTTGACTAAAGCCTTTTGGGTTCTAGTATTTGATTCACTGTCGCTGCAACCTGAGCTGGATCTGCTCAAACTTTGACAAAAACAATCAGATTTTTTTGCCTGAAAATTAGGTAACTATCACCTCTCAATGAATCAATGAAAAAAGATCACAAATGTAGAAGCTTCCATTCAGGTGCACTGCAGGGTAGAAGTAAGCAAGTAAATCCAATCATGCTCCTTAAGCTGAGCAATGCCCAGTTTATTCTGATACTGGATCAGCGCAAGAGCAAAAGATCTACGGCTACGTTCAGACAGCAGGTCCTAATGCACACTTCAGATTTTTTGGTGAAATTTGATTTTTTTGTGTGCTCATTCATATCACACATTAAATGCAACTTCTATCCGTTTTGAGTATGAATTGAATGTGACCCTGAAGTGACACGCATATGCAAAAAAGGTCCTGATGTAATACGTGACCATGCAAGCATGCACTGCCAGACTGAAGTCACATTGCAAAATATTAGATACATATCAGATTTAGTACAACATATGAAAGTGACCTGGGTTGGATTTGAAAAAAAATGATTTGTGCTGTTCAAACTGTCTTTAACAGACTGGATACATGTCACGTATGGGCAAAAAAATCAGATTTGGGCCACATTGTCCTGCAGTCTGAACATAGCTTATGTGACCTTAAAGAGGATTCATTGCTGGATCAGGAATGGCAGCAGCTTCAGTCACAAAGACTGCTCAGTAGGGTGGAATTTAGGTAAGTACAGTGTCTGAAGTGCCATTGGCATTAAGATCTATAGAAAAAAAATGTAGTATATATAGAATTAAAAACTGCGGTCAGTGTGTGATGCCAATGCATTTGTGTGATATGTAAGGAAAACCAGAACAAGCCTTGTTCAAATCACTGAGAATGTCAATGGAGGATGTGATCAGATGCTCAGCAAGAACAGTCCACTGACAGCTATATACATTAGGATATTATTGTCAGGATGCAGTGCATAAACCCCTCATTACAAAGATGAATGCACATTTAAGAGATCAGTGGTGCAAAAACCATTGGCTCCAGTCTATAGAGATATGGAAAAAAGTGATATGGTCAGAGGAGTTCTGCTTCACTATATTCTCCACAGGTTGGCAACTGCATGTGCTGGCTACACATAGACCAGGACCGAATGCTTGACCCCTACATCGGTGGTTAAGCATATAGTGACTAGATACTTGACCACTCAGTCAGAGTATAACAGATCTAGTACCTCTGTTACGTTCTCAGGGCATTTCCCTGGCATGGTTTGAGTTTACTTGTCCCCTAAGAGAGAGGGGTCACTGCAAATTAATACAAAGCTCTTCTGAGTGTTCACCTTCATTCTGTGATGTGATCCTGATGGGACTGGTAACTTCTACATTGACTTCCCCCCATTGATAGAGTACAAAGAGTCACTGAATGGCTAGATGTGTATGAAAATGATGTGAGTCATATGCTATAACCTTCACAGTCATGACTGCAGTCAAGATTTCAATCAAAGTGAATATCTGCGTGAGAATGTAGTTGAATGTATTAGACAACGCTCCCCAACACCATCATCAAAACACTGAATAAAGAAATATCTCTTGCAAGAAAGGTGTTCATACTGTATCTGCAGCAGTGACTTGCAGAACTAATGTCAAAACACACTGATAACATCCTTGTGGAAACTGGTAACCCAAATTATCATAGCACTTAATACTCAATATAGGTTTTAATTTATTTGTCTGATACGTTCGATATGACAAGATAGAAGTTGAGGAGAGAGAGGCTGTGGGCTTGACTTTCAGCCTCACTACTTTTCTTGAGGACCTAAAGGATAAAGGGTATACATTAGGGATGGGAAGATTATCCGATACGTACTGATGCACCGACATGCGTGTGCACAATCTGAATGCACTGGTAGAGAAGCTGCGAGTGAATGAAAAGTTTGGAATGATATCGCGATGCATCGGTTATTGAATGTTTGTATTGATACAATTCAATCCGTTCAATAGAATATATTTTTACTTGCATTTAAAAGTGTTACTCTTAGGGTAAAGTCTTTCTTTTCTGTAGACCCATGTTAATGTGCGCAGTGGATTCGTGGATGTTTACACTGCACACGACAGCAATGAATACTGTAATGTCTGTATCTGAACCTGACAAGACATAGAAGGGAGGTGATGACATGTGGTTTCTTAATGTGCACTTTTTACGATATCAACTGCATCGAATACTTCCGTACATACCGGAGATACTTCCTTAAACAGTGACATAGCTACGTATCTAACAGCACATCCCAGAATACCTTGCACAAGTGTCTCGTAAAGTGACAGAACCTTTATCCTACATTACAAATACATTACATTACAAATTGATTTGGTGAGGGAGCAAGAAGTTGAGCGTTAGAAACTTGCAGAGAAACAACTTTGGAAACAAAGTCCTAACCTTTTCACACGCTAGGCACATGTTCTGAAATTACACAAAAGCCACTTTGTGAAAAGTCATGGTCTTATTTGATAGATAAATATTCAAGCTCATTGAATTGCACTGCATAAGTTTTTTTTTTTTTTTACCAGAATGAATGTGTTGAATCATAATGTGCTTAATTGCTCTGTATCATGATTTGGGTGTGAATCGTATTGTATCGCATCGTGAGGTGCCAGACACGTATCTTGAATATACTGGATCGCAGATGCTGTATCAAGATGCATATTGTATCGGCCTTACAACTAAGATTCCCAACCCTAGAATACATTTATATTTGTCTCTGAGTCAGTATGTTTGAGGACAAGGTGGAGTAGAGGAATAGAAAAGGATAAAAGTAAGAAAAAAAGATAGATAGGGGAACTGTAGCTACCTTTCAACTTCCTCTCCTTTGTCAGATGTTTGTAAAAACTGTATGGAAGACTATATAGAGGACACTAGGAGAGGCTCACCTTGGGCTTCCACATCCAGGTGTCTTTATGAGACTGTGTAACAAGCAGAGAATGGGTATATACCAATAAGGTGTGTGAATAGAGGACAGTGGAAACAGAAAGGCTGTGGTATGAAGCTAACCTTGAGAACAGTGAGGGGCAGAAGGAAGGTCTACCACACAGTGATAAGAGGGGCTCTTTTAAAGGGCTGGAGGAGGAATACTCAGACAGGCGAGATCGGCAGGTTGACTGATTGCAAGGTACAGTCCAAGGGTCACACTTGGAGTCAGAGAGGGCAGACAAACTAGATACATGTGCATAGACACAACTATACCAGGTTCGTAAGAATTCCATTCACACATACACACAAATGCTCTATACCCCTCTGACCAGCTCTTCATCATTACAAAGCAAACTCAAGATGAAGAGAAGACAGATTACAAAACAGATGGAGTGATAGGAGTCCAGATAGGAAGAGACAGGACAGGGAGCCTCGACAGTAATCTAAATGTCCTTTCCGATGATTGTCATTGGCATTCTTATAGACTGGCATGTAACTGTACAATATGTCAAATAATACTACTCTCCTGTTCAGTCTGCTGTAAAGGGTAGAGCAGTTTCCATAATGTCACAGGAGAAAAACATCTAAAAAAGATGCTTCCAGCAAGCCTAGGTCCTGCATCCAAAGAATCCATCAAGATCACTAAATGTCTCCAGTGGCAAATTCAATCAAACAGACTGTTCTTAACAGTCATGACAAAGCTAAGATAGAGAGAAAAACTAAGATTTTTTTTCTCAAGAAAATAAAGGAGGGAAAGAATTGATTCCTGCTAAGGCAATTCACCTCAGAAGAAAAATTCCAGTGCTTTACCTTTATGTTTCAATTTTTTCCTTTCCTTCCTTCCCTTTTTCTTTGTCTTCTGTCAAAAACAACTTGGGCTAACATAGCAAGCTGTCACATCAAGGGCATCCCCTGCATCTTACAAAGGGGAGAATTCTGCAGTTGGATGGAGCAGCAAAGCTCTCAGACACCCAACCATAGTCTGCACACAAAATGTGTAAAGAGTGAGAAAAAAGGGCTTTTTCTATTTGAACCAGAGTTTGTGCCCTGAGGACAAACCCATTATGGCATAGTGAAGGAAGTTTTCCATGCAATAACTGAACAAATAGATATGGATGAAATACTTGGGTAGTAGAAGATCAAAATTCCAACCTTTTAAGCTAGTTTAAAACAATATAATAATTTAAAGTACTGGGATTTTTTCTTGTCGGTAATGTATTGGCATCATGACATGATTGTTATTCCTCCACAGTTAGATGCTGTACATAAGAACATCTTACTTATCAACCAACTCAGAGCATAACTACAATATAGCTGCAACATGATCACAACCTATAAGAGTCTTTCATCATGCCTGAGTGGACACACACGAGTACACACAGCACACACACATACACACACACGCACACACACACACACACACACACACACACACACACACACCACACACACACACACACACACACACACACACACACACACTTTCAACATCAGCAAATGCTTTCAACCATCAACATCATAGAAGCCAGATAAGTGTGCCCCCTCTTTTGCAACAACCACTGGGGAGGTGAGAGGCCTTGTAGTCAACATGCTGAAAGACTACTCAATGATCAAAGACTCAGAAAAACATGACCCATGATGGTTTCTCTAAGATAGGAGAGAGGGGGAGCCAGAGCAGGTAAAAGGAGAAAGAGTTGAAAGAAACACAGAGTAGAAAGCTGTATATAGGTGGGGTGAAAACAGAGAGTGGGAGGTAAAGCGAAGGGAGTCGGCAAACACATACTTATAATTTGCCACAGATAAGCAGTCTACCTGGTTTCATTATGGACAGCTACTCTGCACTTATATGTACAGTAAATATATGCAGAAATGACTAATCATCTGAAAGTTTATATGATGGACATGTGGAGGAGAGGAGAGGAGAGGAGAGGAGAGGAGAGGAGAGGAGAGGAGAGGAGAGGAGAGGAGAGGAGAGGAGAGGAGAGGAAGAGTTGATTTCAGCCTGAGTGTTTGCCCTGGCTGTCCATAGATTTGTCAAGACAAGTGTCAAGACAAGTGCACCTCAGTGCTTACCTGTAATGGCACAGGGGCAGGAGGGTGGGACAAGCTATTTCAATTCTGCAAAAGTGTGTCTGAGTAGGTCTAAGTGTTAGTGTGTGTGTCCGTGTGTGACTACATGTGCGTATTCATCTGAGAGGGAAAGAGGGAGGCATGAAGAAAGAACAGAAAAAGTGGAAACAAGTGTAGAGAAAGCCTGTGGACAAAAGGTAGAAGCACAGACTACAAAAATGACCACATTAGAATATGAATCCAGGGCCCCAGCACTCTTGGCACTTAAAGAGCCCCTAAAGTCAAGTGTCAACTATTACGTGCCATCAGTGGTGACACGGGGTCACAGAGCAGGACAGATGAGGTCAGCGACGGTGCTCACCCTTTCTCTCAACATGCACCATTAAACAGTCCCACAGAGTGCAAAAAGGCCGGCTGTCATTTGGGTGGAAAATAGGTTTTGCAGTGACAAGAACATCTATCCAGCCTTTTACACATGAGATGGGATTTTCTTGTACAGTAGAAATGCTGTCTATAATATTCAATTAGCGGAACAGAGTCAATATTTGCACTAATGATGTGATATTTTACATAATATTTAACACGTGCATTAAAGGAAGTAGTATTCACAGATGTACCTCATTTCCTCTGATTAACTTTCAAACAGGTACAAATAAAACACACAGGCAACATGCTGAATGTATAAAATGCTTCAGTTGTTTGCTGCTAAACCAGCTCTGTAATTACCTGAAGGATGTTTTAATTGTCGCATGTTCTACTCTTAATATTAGTCAACGCTTTAGCAGCTCTCCAAGTGAGATTGATTGGATAAATCAGTCGGAATTATGGGAAAACAGGAGGCCTGCCAATCAGTGAAGTGTGTTTTCAGCGTGTGTGGCTAGGATTGCACTAGTGTATGAGCACATGTACATGTTTGTTGGGATGTGTGCGTATGGATGTGTGAGTGCAAGTGTTTGTGTGAAAGTATATAAGGCTGACAGCTGGGCTTGTTCAAAAGGCTTACTGAGCATTCTGCCTGTTTGGGAAGCAACACGCGCACTATCTGAACAGGGATCTAAAACCTGTGTCAACAGCATAGTACAACTAGTGTAAACAGCCACTAAGTCAACATGCTAAAATTCAAATACTAGTGCAAAAAAAGCTCTGATATATTCAAGTACAATAGATTGTAGGACAAAACTTCAACAACATCCCAATAAATTTTTGAATTATTCTGGTAATATGTTAAAAAGCTAAAACATCAATACGCTGTTTCAAATGAACATGAGTGAGACCCTTTGAGTGACATGTGCATGTTTTCAGATGCTGGTGTAAGTTTTCATGTGTGAGTGCAGTTACTGATTTTCTAAGTAAATTGTGCAAGAGTGTGCATCTGATACCAATGTGTGTACGAGTATGACGCCACACTGTGTGTGTGTGCAGACGTGTGTGTCAGTCCATCAGCATGTCGGCGTCACAGCCCTTCACTAAGTCCCAGATTAACAGTGACAGGCAGAGATCCCTCTAATTATCTCTTCCTGGACCACATGCAAATGGCAGAGTCAAGCAGAGAGCAGCGATTGGCTGGGGCAGTCTGGGCGCCGCCGACGGGCTAATGAGCCTGGCGACAGGATACAACCTCGTGATGTACCACCAAAACAAACCCTCACCGTCGCACACTCTCACACAGCAGCACAAATACACATTATGTTTTAAGTGTTTAGCTGATGCCCATATACAGAGTGACTTAAAGTGAATGAGAACAGAGAGGTTCTCTGAAAATGTACATAAATTACTATACAAAGGAGTCTTTACACACATGCAAATACAAACGGAGATTTACATCTGTCTACATGTTTAACCACTAATACTTATGCAATCATTAGCTAAATCAACACATCCATTATTTCTGTGTGCGTGTAGTGACTGCAGTATTCACACAGTAAACAGATGTCATTACTAGTTGTCAGTTCAATAGTGAGTTGTAGCAGTGTAATTCTTCAATACACTCAGCAAACAAAAAAACAGATTTGTTAGCTGAAAGCTTAACTTCTGGGTCTGAAATAAAGGAAGCACATGGAGTAAGCATAGTTGCAAAAAAAAAGAAAAAAAAAAAAGAAGAAGAATACAATGATGGACTGGAACAGACGGTCACATTCTGGCTCTTGACAATGGGCTGCTGCAGTCAGCTAAAAAGTCAACTTAGTAGATCAGCAGGAAACATGGCAACAGCATCAAACAGTCCACCATGTCTTGAACTGAGTCCCAGTCCATCTTAACTGGGTGACAAAACTGGTTCCAAGAACAAAATATGGAAATAATTTTGTTGAGAAATCGTACAAAAACAAATCCCCAGTGGACATAGCAGAATGTCTAAACAAAACTTTATAAAGTCAGGGTGGTGACGAAGTACCTGAAGGTAACAAGTGTGACAAGTTTGGAAAATCTTTCAGAGACCAGTGTGCTGTGACACTACTATCAGTGCAGCGGTTTTGTGTTCATCATTGTATTGCATTTTTACATAATATTTCATACATTTCTACAGGCCTCACAATGACAGTCAATAATTTTGTTCAGAGTAATTCTAGCATTTGCTATAAACACAGAAATCAATTAAGTTGCACTGGATATGACCGACAGCTCTTGCTTAATTTAGTCTTGCAGCAACATGAACCCTTACTTCAGGTGATTACGCAATGTTTTTTATATTTTTACCATCGCATGCCCCTGTGTATTTGTAGAGCCTAGGGACCTGCCATTTTTATACAGGAATGGTTGGCATTGTCTTGTCTCTTTTCCATTCTGAATTCTTGGAGGGCTTTGCAGTAGATTAAGAGGCTTTTTCATGTAGCTCTGGTGTAACACAGTCTCTCCAAGTGTTTATCCATCCAGGGCTGAAAGTTGGAACAATCGAAAGTTGTTGTTATGAAATTATGTGAAATTACAATGTTTATAAAAGGAAATTTTAAAAACAGTGATATACTGCATAGTTCCTGACACATAAGTGATGACCACATAAACCAAATAAATAGCATGGTCTGTGCAATCAGCAAAGTTCTGTCAACGGGCAGCACTGTTATTGTAAGCATACAACTTGTAACTATTTTTCAACCCTGTTCAGAGTGCAAACTGCAACACTGAAATTATTAAAATATGATGTTAATTAATACAGTTACGCCCATTTTGTATGACTGCATTTACATATAGAAGGAAAGCATATTTTATCTCTATGTGCACTGTTCATTTTCAATTACAGGTGTCAGGGAACCTTAATGACACCATCAGAATAATCTACTCAGACTTTGAAGAGCTCTGACTTCTACTGTAAAACACTGTAGTCTGTTGTAAACACAGAGAATACTACACACACCATAATGACTGATGTCTCATGTCTGTAGAATGGTTTGACCGTGACCAAATCTATCTGTGAAGATAGATTTTCCTCGACCCTCCAGCTCGTTTTTAGAGGGACAAGACAAATATTTCAGATGTATCTCACCGAGGCATCATGCTGGAGGTGAGAGGAGGTAAGGGGAGACTGAGAGATAAATACAACAGAGAGGAAAGAGGGAGGGTGGGTGAGAGAGGAAAAGTGCAGCCTGCCTGCCTGGCTGACAGTTGACTCTGTTGGATGTGACTTTCACAGTCTGCTGGCGGTTTGTGTGGAAGCCATCACATCTGTGACTGGCCGTTTGATTAATGAGCCTCTCAGCTTGTCTGTGCAGTTTGAGAAGGGGCCACGGCCTTATCCCAGGCATCACTGATTTATTCGCCTTTGGAGCAAACCTCCAAATATCACACACACTGAAATATAAGAGTGAACATTCACACGCATGCAGGCAGACACATGTACACCCTCCATGATATGCATACAATATACTAGTTGGTGCAGTGCAGATGTGTACACAGGCAGACAAAAAAAACCCAGACTTCTGCGCACAAGCTCGTCCCTCTCCCCGCCACCTGCTTACGGCTAATGAAAACCTCAATGTGTCAGTGCTGTCCAGGGCTAGCGAAGACAAAACAAACCTTGTATATCTATGGAGACAAAAGATGTATTCTGTCTCCACCAACACAAACTCCCATCCCTAGCTGTCAGTCAGTAGAGGGGACACACACAGGGGGATCGACAAGAGAAGAAAGAAGCCCTTCCTCAATGACACATCACACTCTCTTGATTTTCAAAAGTGACAAGTCTTTTGAATTTCTGGCCTTGCAAGATGGAGAGCCTGATGATGGCTTGAGAGCGGTTCTTGTTTTTTTTTTTTTTTTTTTGGCAGCGGCAGCCATGAAATGTCACTCTGGCTAACCTTGAAGCTCTTCTCCTGTGTTGTTTAATGCTTTCAAGACTAGGGCAACCAACTGCTCAAAATGGTACGACAACATCGCCCTTTAAGTCAGATAAATGATTCTAGAAATACTTCCAGGTACATAAATGTGCATTAGTGTGTGCATTCCCTCACACAGACATGCACATGTACTCACACACAAAAAAACACACAGACTAAAAGCACACCCTCTCTCTCATTCCCTGAAGCGTAAAGTAAGACCATTAATCCAGACACACTGAGATCCAGCTTCTCCCCAGGTTGATCAGCGTCCATGGAGGAAGACGAACATTCTGACATATTTGTTTTTATTTTATTCCCTGAGAAAAAGGCCCGCCATATGGCAGCGCCCAGGAACAGATGGCGTTTGCCCACTTCCTGAAAGCACAAGCGTCTATCGCCGCAATTTAAGGAGTCGCTCAAGCAAGAGAATGCCACAGACTGGCATTTTTCCACAAACTGCTATTGTTATGGACCTGGGGGGTAACAGGAACAATGAGACAATGCAGGGGAAATGCTTTAGTGTTCAGTAGTTACAGTGTAGCTCACCATATTAAATTACTAAATCGATCGGCTAATGTTTCTACTTTTACTTACTATGTGCAATGTGGAATATATATATATATATATATATATATATATATATATATATATATATATATATATATATATATATATATATATTTATATTAGGCCTGTAACGGTACACAAAATTTTCGGTTTGGTACGTTTTCGGTTTTGAAAGCCACGGTTCGGTTTTTTTGGTTTGGTATGGGAAGAAAGAAAACCCCTCAAAATGTCTTTAATGCATTTATGATTTTTGAACATTTTTCCCCAAATTTTTGGAGACAACAGAATATAGAAAAACAGGAATAATATAATTCTGCTGCTATAAATCAAATAGAAAATAAAATAAATAAAATATTACTAAATGTATTTTAAACATTAGTATTGCACTTTTCCCTGAAAGGTAGTTTTGAACAAACAGCAAAAATCTAATCACAGTTCTGTCAGTTCACATTCTGCATAAAAAAAAAAAAATTTAAAAAAATCCACATGAAGTGCAATATTAACAAGAGGACAAACTCATATTCTCTTTTAACAAACTGAGGAGCTACATTGACAACAAAATTAACCAAATTACTTATTTCAGGATAGTGAACAAACTGTTTAGGCCACCTTTTGTAATTGCATGTGTGTGTGTGTGTGTGTGTGCGCAGGGGCTATTCATCAGAAACATGGGGGGGGGGGGGGGGGGGGGAGTAGTTGTCGGAGTCGAGGGGGGATGCGCTCCATAACTATCGTAACTAACGCTGGTGTGAAACGAAAGTGAAACTTTACATACTTTACATGTTATACAGCATGCGTGTGTGTATGTGTGTGAGAGAGGGACAGACAGACAGACAAACAGACAGACAGAGCTAGTGTGTTTTACAACTACCGTAGTTCATAGGGGCCAAACAGCGTTCGTCTTATCTTCTCTTTCCTCGTTATTGTCTTTCACCAGGACCTGATGTGATTCCAAACGGGACTGTAATGATGGTGGAGGGTCTTCCGTCTCTTCCTTCCAGGTTCACATCATATTTGTTGTTTTTTTTTTAACCTTATATCAGCTGCTATTTCATATTTCGGGTTGTTGTGCACTAGTTCCATATGTCAGTGTAAAACTTGTGCGGATTTAAAGTTCTGCATCGAACAACATCTTTCGTTCCTTTTTCTTTTTCTCAACATTCTGTGCCGTTTCGGTACAGCTGTGTACCGAACCGAACAGGTGCGTACCAAAACGGTTTGGTTCGGTACGTGTACCATTACAGGCCTAACATATATATATAAGTGCTGGGCAACAACTGAAATTCTTAATCACAATTAATTGCGTGGATTTCTGTGATTAATCACGATTAATTGCATAGTCATATGTGGGGGGGTGGGGTGTTGCCAGCATCAACGGCACCTTTAAGTGATATTTCAGACTTGAAGTACTCAGGTGCTAAAAAATAATTCCACATTGCAGTGCTTACAAACAACTTTGGCCTTATCAACACCACCATCTGAAGACATTTAAAATGAAAATGTCCATGTAAAAGACCGGTACTTTTCTCCATGTTTATGTCCCCACCAGTTTATTTCCGGTTGTGAGTGAATGACAGGAGTCTTAAGCCCACCCCAAATGCTGTCATTGGTTGAAACACATG
This sequence comes from Sphaeramia orbicularis, assembly GCF_902148855.1. Lineage (NCBI taxonomy): Eukaryota > Metazoa > Chordata > Actinopteri > Kurtiformes > Apogonidae > Sphaeramia > Sphaeramia orbicularis. Next base: position 29,669,724 of record NC_043965.1, read on the forward strand.
ATGACGCCAAGTGGCAAACCAACCCTGATCAACATCCCCCTCTTACTGTGACCCATGGTTTACCTACATGTATTCACAGAGCGAGAGCAACGGACTTTCAAAATAATATGTGATGTTCAGTTGTTCAAAGCAAGCAAAGGGGGTCCTCTAGTGGTCAGAATAAGCTGCACTAATGTATGTTTTGTCCTTGTGGTGTTACCGTAGTCAGTTCGGGCATAAGAAAGAACTAACAGACACGTTTCTTTCACCCTGTTTGTATGGCCCAAAAAACGTTTGCCTGTGAATATGTTATGTTCAGTTGTTGTAAGAGTGAATAGTGTAAAATATCTCTGACGTGAACCTCTCGATAAAAAGACGCTGTAAATCTTAAATTAATCTGTAAATGCTAATCGTTAGCGTGTCTATGGATTTTCCCATTCAAGTTAGCATTGAGCTAGCAATCTTTTTCCCATTCATTTAAATGTATAATGCCATATAAATGTACTAAGGCAATGAACATAACTGAGACATATTTTGTATGTATGTTGCAGTTTTACAGTGAGTCTCAAGTGTAAGATTTGGAGAGAAGTTTTCAGCGTCTGGCTTTTCTTGGGAAACCTGTTGTCTATCTGCCGAGCTACATGCACACAAGCAGGGGCAGAATAATATGATTTAGAATAAAATGGTATTAACGTGAGATTAAAAAAAAAAATTGTTGGCGTTATTTAATGAATGCCTCAACGCGGTAATAACGCATTAACTTGCCCAGCCCTATCTATCTATCTATCTATCTATCTATCTATCTATCTATCTATCTATCTATCTATCTATCTATCTATCTATCTATCTATCTATCTATCTATCTATCTATCTATCTATCTATCTATCTATCTATCTATCTATCTATCTATCTATCTCACAACATACTTACATTTTAACATATTATCACCCTATAAATAGCACTTTTGTGTCTTTCCCTAATGCGTCAAGACACAGTATGCAGAAGACTGGACCTGTGTTGTAGATGTTAGTGTGGATGTCCTTGGATGATATCAGGTCCTTATGATGGAGTGGAGGAGCCGCCCTGTGACACACAAAGCTTCATCTCTCATACTTGGCAACACCTTATCAACCAGGTCAAATGACCTTCTATGACATAAACACACAAACACAGCAGCTCAAAAAGTCACCTTGGCAGATTTCAGTAAAAATATTTAGTCTTTGGTAATCCTCCATACTTTTATTTTCAAAGATTTGTTTTATTTGTCTTGGATAGAAAAGAAAAATGGCACAAAGGACTACAGTTCATAAAGGCCTTGTCACACAATCAGAGTTATATGTAAGAAAGTGAAGGGGCAGTATTGCTACCATTAATTCAGACCTACAAAAAGGTTGTGCTGCTTTTGACTGTTTCATACAAAAGTATGCTGTGGCAGAGTTACAAGTGTTCACAACAGAGGAGAGGATTTCAAAGGGTGATCTAGGACAAAGCGGATGAGCTAACCATTCATAGATCACTAGTTGAAGAGAAACTATTCAGTATCAGTTGATTCACTTAGTACTTTGACTCCACACCTCTGCAACAAAGGGCAGCTCATTTTGAAGTCAAAATATACGGTAATGTGGACCCATTTCAATCTGTAGATAACAATTAAAATGAACTCTTGGCGTGCCATTTCCTCAAGGTGAAATGTTAAGTATATAGTTAACCTACGTAACAAAAAAGAAATTTTGCTGTTAGATTGCCAGAGACACGAGATAAAGAAACTGAGTGAATGCACATGTGGAAAGTTGATATAACGCTTACGTATACCGTAGTCATATTCAAAACTTCCACTGAACCTTGATTCTTGAATAGTGTGTGTAATGCAGTAATTCTGTATAATACATATTTTATTCATTACATGTACAACATCTTTGTGTTGTGGAAAGAAAACAGGAAACCTGAAGGAAAAACAGTAAGTTGATGTATATATAAATTAAAAGCCTACAGAAAGCTGTGTAGAAATGTAGATTGTATAAAGGACTAATTAAGTAGGTTAAGTCTCAAAAGCCTCAAATGTTCAGGGTTTTTTCGTGCTTTGTTTTTGTTAACAAAAGACCACTCAACCAGTTATTCTCCCACTTCATTCATTCATCATCCATCATCCATCCACCTTTCAGGATCTGTCATTCCTCAAAGGAAGGTATCAAACCAACAGGGTGGACAAAACACCACAGTGGTTGTTTCAACTAAACACAACCACCAATTATCACCTCCAACATCCTGAGCACCATCCAGCCCACCAATAACTCGCCAAAAAGTTAGCTGCCCCGCAAGTTGTCAGTCTATCTATTCACACAGCCAGCCTGCCAGGAGGCCAGGTCAGCCAGTCAGCCAGGCAACCCTGGGGGTCCTAGGATGGTATTAATCAGTCTGGTTTCTGCTGAAAAGCTCAATCTGCAGATGATGGATGAGCCATCGTGCTGAGGGAACTCAAGTGACAGGTGACAAAGAAGGACACACACACCTGTATAAATCCACTCTCCCTCCTGTCTGGCCCCGATGCTACACTATCAAGGTAGCAGGGTGAAAGCGTACGTAAGTGTGTGTGTGTGTGTGTGTTTATGTGTGTGCAAGTGTCTCAGCATGCATCCTGCTCTCCTAATGAAGTCATCTGAACAGTGATTTAACAGCCCTGGTGTAAAAGCCTACCACCCTTAACTCATAGCCTTGCTCCATTAGAATGTGATATAAACCCAGGGCACAATAACTGTCCTGCCACTGTAACAATATATAGGAGGCCAATGGGCCACATTGCTAACTCACGTAGTCCAGGGAGCGAAAAATTACTGGCTGCGTGCAACCGAGGGAAGTCATTCAAGGAGACTAAAACTTATAACACAGAAACTACAGAACATCACAAGGTCATGATAATAGGTATTTTTGTACAATACAAGACAGTGTCATTACTATTAATATTGTCAAGTGTGTAAGATTATATCCCGTGGTTTGTCCAGTAGGATGTGGCAGTTAAAAAAAAGGGTAATTGTTATGAAGTCTGTGAAAACAGCCTTGGGCACTTCAGTCTGCAGTTATGCAGAAAGCATTATCCTTATCTCCACTAACAAATGGATCAGTGAATCCGACATCAGTGCGCTTATGCTGTAAATGGCCCTCTATAGCTTGAGATATTTTTGAGTCTAAGATGGATCTGAGGAAAACTTTGACGGCTTACATGTCGCCAGCCGTGAAACGAACTTCTTGCTCTGTGTGAGCATCTCAGGCAGAACTAAAGCCATTCTCCAAATCCTCCATGAAATCTGTTCCTCTGGCCCAACAAAGAGAGGCTAATGAGGCAAATGACAGAATCTCAGACACTTTGATACTGTAAGATTAGGGTGAATTATAAAATCTTTAACCCCTCCTACTTGCACGTTCTCTGGCCTTCTTCATACTCTTTGGTCCCCTGTCAGTATTGACTGCTCTCTCACCATGTCACTCACAATCTCAAACTGTAAGTCCAACCTCTTCTACTCTCTCCCTCCTATCTGATTTCATATTCTCTTCATTCAGCTTTATTCATGAATGCCCCAACACTAATTTAGCTCAGTCAAGCAATGACAGTATCTGTTTTAACATGCAACAAAGCAGCATATAAGGGGAGGAAGAATAGAGTGTGTGTATGTGTGTGTGGAGAGGGGTAGAAGGCGACAAAGCTCATCAGAGTAGAGCACCGAGCTGCGTACTTCACCCTTATTAGACCTGTGTCCTTGGCAGATGCAGAGCTTGCCCTTTGTTAGAAAGGTGTGTGTGTGTTACAATGGCGGTGATTTAGAATGGATTGGGCGTAGGCGTGGAGACAAGGTGCAGTAGCCCCATGGCTCCCTGATAGCTGGCAGCGTGACAGCTGTGAATGGAGAACAGGGAACAGCCTGAAGTATTGCCATCTAATATGTGTCACATACCTGCATAAATATTTATGCCTGTTGCAAAGCAGAACAGGAGAGGAGGGGAGGAGGGCGCAGGACTGGCGGACTTGGGAAAAAAACTCCTCAATCAGGTGGTCAAGATCAGAGATAACCACTCTTTTTCCATCTCAAAGTAATTCACCGTTTCAAGGCTGTAGGGCCTTTATAAGACCAGAGGAGCAGACCTGTCTCAATTATCAAAATCAAACATTTTGTCCATGCTGACATACGCAGGAATCCATAACTCACCACACATGGTAGAGTACTAACAGCCACAAGAGAGGTAGTCTTTTGAACAAAACAGCATTTTGCTCCAGTGGTGAAGACCAGCTATGCCATATGATCTCTAATGACTAAAGCTTACGACAAGGTCAACAGGGAATTTGTGTTCCAGGGAAACATGCCTCAGGAATCCCACAGGGTTTCTGCAGGTTTCAAAAACTTCCATTTAAGATATTTTAAGACCATTGTGTTCTGCGTTCTCACAATATTCTTCAAATGGTGCTTCACAGGGTCAGAATAGAACTGGGTAAAACAGATTCTGCTGCCTTTTCTTCATGGAATGATTTGTAGAAGGACCTGAAACTGTCAGAACTTACTATTTGTCTATTTGCAATTTAAGTCTGTTTTAAGGAATGATGACATGGTTGATCAATGTGACTGCCTCTAAATTTGCACTGAAGTTGTTGTTGATTAACCTTGAATTTTCTTTTATTGTATATAACAGGATACTGCACTTATTTCTTTGTAATGCAACTGTAAAGGTTTTTTGCTCATTTTATCTTGATACTGTGTATTGTTAACAATATCTAAGCTGCCTTCTAGGCAAGATCAGACTTGGTTTTTTCTGGCTAAAAATAGGCTATATATCATAAATGTAATTTAACACCTCTTTTACGTACTGAAAAAGAAAATTTATATTAGATGGAAGTAAAATTACCAGAATCACTTAGCGCTCCTCAAGGTAGCTATAATTCCATGAGCTTGGTGCGCTCTGATAAGTTCTCCCCAGGCTGTTGAGTTTGCATTAGAGGTTATTGGTCCCATGTTGATTTTTTTTTTTTTTTGTCATGTTACGATCAATAATAATTTTTTAAAAACCAAAAATACATTGAACAGTATAACAGAAGTTCATGCAAGTAACATAAACTTCATAATGTAGTTCAGTTGTAATCCATGTCATAAGTGTATTCAAGACATTTTTAAAAATATGGAATATATATATATATAACATATATACAAGCATGTGCCCGTCTTGCATACTGTACCTTTCAGACCTAAAATTCAGATTTATTGGATTGATTCATCTTTTTAAGGAACCACAGAAACCTTGTCCTGAATAAATGCATTATCTTGTACAGGTAAAGACACTACTAATGCAGCATATACAGATGCTGAGCGGAGGTCAGTTTTAGGGATCATAGTATAAACATGAATACACTCATATTTTCATGTGCAAACACTGCTGTCAACAACCATTTGTATAACTAATGTAACAAGTGAAATCGCTGCTTTACCTGTTGGCTAGCAGAGTTGTGAAGGTGACCCGACTCATGCCCTGATAGGCTGGCAGAAGCCTTGGCCAGTCCCATGCCCACTCGACCACGGTACTCTGTTGATGTATGAGGATAGCGTATTGTTAGTTATTAATCAGGGTTAATACCATCAGTGCATTACCGCTCCAGCTGGGACCCACTAACAAAGGAGGAGGGGGGTCCCCAGCGCAGGCCACTGACACGAGGCGATCAATCATGTCCGCACAAGAAGGTTTTTATTCCAATAAGACAGCAATTAATTTATAAATCCATTTGGGGGGATGTAGCCATCATTTATAGAAAGATAAATCAATTTTGGGAGGGAGTCGTTACTCTTCTGACTGCTGTGCTTTTTTTCTCTCCATCTTCTATGGCACCCCGCCAGCCCCCCCACTACCCTCTCTCTCTTTTTGTACCTCTCCATCTCTTACTCTCTCACTCTTTTTCTCACACACACACACACCTACACACACACACACACACGTACACACACACACACACACACACACACACACACACACGCACACCCACACACACACACACATACACACACTTGCCACTTGCACCACTTTGGGAAAGCAAATAAAAATCAGATTGCTTTGATTGCCAAAATGTCACTCTTAACTCCAGGCTGAGTTTTATTGACAAAAGGAGGAGAACTCTACTCGTTCCCTCCATCCATCCATCCCCTCTCTGCTCCTTCCTCATAGGTGATTGATGGATGTAACTTTTTTCCTCCTCCCTCCATTTTATTTGACAAACAACACAGGCACCTGAAGCGGAGAAGGCATTTTAATCATTCTCTTAATAGGGTGTTTCTATGCAAAGCTATGCAGCCTCCTGTGATAAGCCGAAAACAGGCCAAGTCTTAGGATTAAAACGTGTCTGCTCTTGAAAAACAATAGCAGCAACACAGATACATTACAAGGGATCAAAAATGTATAAATACATCTAATCCATTTTAAAAAGTAGCAAGACACACACAAGCATGGCTGGAGGAAATACTAGTCTTTGTTTATTGTTTTTTCTTTGATATTAGTGGTATTTCCCATGATAGAAGATGGAAAATGATGAGGAGAGCTGACAGCTTTCACATTTTACTGAAACTACTTGTGTCGTAGTCCCTTTATCCGAGAAGAAAAAACATCTAACAATTAACTGAACATCACGGTGGCTCTCCTGGGAATAAGTTTGGGGTAAGAGGGTATACAGTTCAAACACCCACAGAAGTGCACTTTAAGACTGCACTCTCCTTTAACATTACTCTTTTTTTTTTTTATAAAAATGAAAACTTCTCTCATCTTTTCACCTTTTCAGTGCTCTTTTCTTCCTGCCACCTTAACTTCTGCATGGAAAAGGCAGCGACCTATGGAGAATAGGGAAGCAGAGCCCCAGAAAGACCTACTAACTTCAGAGAGCGCCACTGCATCTAGTTCACCAGAGACTCGAACAGCATCTAACCTTCAACATTATGCTCTTAGTCTTGGAAAGTTAAAATTACACCTCCTTCCACATCACTACTGCACCCCCAGAGTATAAATTTAAAGACATTGGGAAGCCCTAATAATCACTATCTATTCACAGATGTATTTATCAAGCAAGCTGTGATACCAACCTAAATATATTCCCTATCTTGACTCACCTGATCCAGCTTCTTCTTGCCAATGTGGTCAAACTGGTGGAGGGGATTGAAACGAGAAACATCCCTATGCATCTCAGAGCTAAGGCCAAAGGTCACCAAGGGAGGAGCATTGTCAGCTGAGTCGACACTTCCATTCAGTTTCGACATCAACAGCTCCTGCATCCAGCATGGAATCGGATAGAAAAGATAAATTAATTGTAAGAATGTTATGTTTTTAATAAAACTATCATAGGCCAAGTTATGCTTAGGTGAACTAATTTGTTTTCAAACCAAACCACAAGAGAGCATACCTAAGGGTATTCAGAATGCAGCATTTTAACATTTAGAACAATTCCAGTGGTAAAATACTTCTCTTCCACCTGCAACAATAAAATCAACAGGCTTTATGGACCTTTGAGTTTTCCTCAGACCTCTAACCAAACTAACTAGATTTTTTATATAATTTTTCAGAGTACTGGTCCACTTTTAACTCTGTTTTTGTAACCTTTGCCATGGTTGGTTGGTACAGGTGTCTTACAAAACATACATTATAGAGCAGAGCAGTATAAGAACTGTGTATATGTCTGTGTGTGTGTGTGTGTGAGTGCACATGGGCATCCTGGTGTGAATGTGCTATATTCCCATCCGTCAGTTTGACATGGCCTCCGAACCTCCTCTTGCTCCACTTCACCACTAGCCTGGTCTGTCCCCGACCTGTGTGTTCTTGTCTCGACCTTGGGTAGTGGAGATACTTCAGCTGCCAGGAGTGCAACTGCGATGTTGCTTGGGAATCCCGTATAGCCTATCAAATTGCTATCCAGAGTTATAGCTGTTTATGTATTCCAACAATAGCAGTAAAGCACAGGAATAGTGCTTATGTCTGTCATTCTATGTGTTTGTAATACTCCTTACTGAATAAACACATAGCAGAAAGTCTATAATTTATGGGAGAATCATGTGAAAATAGTCACATGTAGCTTCTCTTGTTTCTTAAGACAATTTTTTACAGGTTCTGTGTGAGGATGATTAGTGTAGATACCACACACATTTTCCACAAACTTCCTATGTTGATAGGTGTTTCTTATTCATTATATAGCAAATATGTTTGCATCATCAGGGGACAATTGTCTGTTCTATATATTGTACACATACTTTGTACTTATTTATATGAGTATGGCCACCCTTCTTCAGAAAAAAACATTTAACTCTACATCAGACATGAAAATAACATTTTAATTTGCTTAAGTTAACTTTTTAAAGCCCTACTTTTTATATTTGTTGAACTTTTTTTCTGATGTGAATACCTAATACTACCAAGTTGAAAAAAAAACACTGCTCTTTTCCACTGTGCTATTCCTGAATAAGCTCTAAACTGAATATGACAACTCCATGTGGCTCCCTCTTCTCTACATGTGGTGAACGTACAACACAGGAACTCACGGTAGGTTTGCACCCTTGAGGTCACCTGAAAAACAGAAGATCAGAAAAGCAGCCTGCGCACTAGCAGCAGCCCTCATCCCTCTGTTTCTCCCTCCTGAACAGCCTGCAGCCTCAGGCCAGCAGCCACCTAATTGCTGGGGAGAGGGAGTGTTTCCCTACCTCATTGCCTTGGATGATGTGATAGATCTGCCTCAGGTAGTCGCTGCCACCTGCTTTGTGGCAGACCTCCAGCAGCATCAGGCCTATTTTCTGCTCAGTCAGTTCAGCCGCAGCAACTCCACTCTCCCTTCCTCGCTCAAATACACTGAGAAAAAAAAAGGAGATGGGAAAAGGAGGAGATGGGACCAAAAATGAAAAGACAGCACAGAAAGCCCAGAATTGAGCAAAGAGAAAGGGGAGGAAAAAGAAAGAGGGAGGGTGTCAGCCAGTATGTGTGAACCACCTCTGGCTAAATAAGTATTTTATATTTCAGAGAAGAATTTGGAATAAAATTTGTAACTTGTTTTACATAAAGAAATGAACCAAAACTGAGTTTTAAGTAATGATTTTTAAAAATTGTAAACAAACTATTGACGCCAGAGGGCAAATGGACTTAAAATTCAATTGTTGGCAAGAAGAAATTGGTGAAAGTAGGAGAAAAATTCAAATTATTGACCGAGAGATAATAAAATAATTTTCCATATTTTCATTACCATTCATGAGATACATGGGGGATTTTTAACTGAAGGATGCTGGTGCACTAAAAATGATTGGTGTGTGTGTTTTTAAGCGTGAATGTGTGTGTGTGTAATTGTGTGTCAAGGTCCTCATGCATGTGCAGTCCGCAACCCTGCCAGACGCCCGCATCATTTTCCTGCCCTTCCTGTATGGATGGATATGATACTATCGTCCATCAAACCTTCTCCTTCACATACACTTCCTGTCATTGTTCTCTCTCTCTTTCTTTCTCCCTCCGCTCTTCCCCTTTGTAATTATAAGGTGGCAGAAACAGTGTCGCCTGTCAAGAAGCGATTGGCTGCTTGACATTGAGAGCAGCAAAGAAAGAAGAGTCCCGTCTCATCCATACATCCCCTCATTCTTTTGCTTGGCGGCCTGGTGGTGGTGTTGTCGGCGATGGTGGCTGTGCATCCGTGTCAGCACCTGCGCTGTATCCTTTCCTGTCCATCACTGTGCAGGTGAAGCAGATGATTGGATTCAGTCAGCGGGGTGATTAATGAGGGCCCCTCCGGATTTGGGACAGCCTATCAATCATGTCATTAGGGCCAATGTGCCCTGAAAGAGGCAGACCTCCGCCAAGGAATAACTGCATTCATCTTCATCTGTGTATGCATCCCGTCAGCCCAGCCAGGGTCACCATGATGGAGAACAATAATCTTCTCCTCTACAAATTACTTTGCAAAGACAAGGTGGGTGGCATGGGGAGGGGGTTACAGTTGGGAAAGGAAGGGTGGAAAGTGGGATGAGGAAACAGAGGTGGGAGGGCTCATATGGGGCAAATGTTCATTGTAGAAGGGTTTACTCTGTGTGTGTGTGTTTGCATCTGTTCAACATGTGTGTGCGCGTGTGTGTGTGTGTATATGTGTGCATGTGTGTGTAAGATGCCAGTGAGCAAAGTGCCAGTTCTTTTGGAGTTATTACATCCCTCTCTCCCTCTCTCTCTCTCTCTCACTGTATTCTGATTGTTTACAAGCCAGGCGTCACTTCCCTGTGAAGGTTAGTTTAATGAATAGTAATGATCCCACTGAATGCCTCCGACAGGTGATACATAATCACTCTTCTTTCACTTTTCCACTCAATCCCCTCCCCATCCCTCCACCTCCCTGTCTCTTCTTTTTTTTCCTTCCCATTACATCCTCTCTTACTGTCAGCTGAAGCAGGCAGCATTTCCTAGAACTGAGCATAATCTTGTCAGTGTTTTTATTTATTTCATTCCCCTTTTTTTAATTGCACATGTTCTGTTAGGCCACCAAATCACCTTTTTATGAGGATGGATGCACCCAGAGTTTGTTATGATGAAGCGAGCAACCACAGACACAATTTCTGGGAACCAGCTGCAGAGCGCTGAGCCAAAGGTCACAGATCAGCCCAAAGTGAAAGCTGTTTTCCCATCACTCCAGCCTGCAGTCCACTCAGTCGGATGGCATGTCCATCATTTACTACAACACTTTTTAGATACATTGATCTTGCCCATAAAGGTTTTCCTTGAAAAATGATTACAATGATACAATACATCAGAATTTGAATGCTCAATTAAAAAAAAGTTCTACTCTGGCATGCTGTATCCATTGTTTTATTCAATATCTATGGTGAATGTCAAATAACTAAATATATCATCAATCAGTTTGATGAGTTTGAACCTCCTGCTTCATCAAACTTCAGCCTCCATTTTACTTTTGATAAATTACTACATACAATAATGTCTTAGGAAATTTGCATTCATTTTATGAAAGAACTGTTTTTACAATCAAAAGGCTCAAGAAAGCAATTCTACATATTTTGTTGAAGACGACCATGAATAATCAACACTGAGACTGATGATGTTTACACATACTGTACTGCATGTCTGGGATCATTAGTATAATATACACCAATAGTTTTTGGCTTTAACCTCACGCTACCATAATTCTCTGCGTCTCACCTGTCTGAACACAGTTTGCGAGCTTTCTGCAGCTGCATGTTAGTCCACTTGGGCCTTTTTTCCTCCAGAACCTGCAGAACCTTGAGCACTGTGGGTTTGGGGACACCCTACCAGACACACAATGAATGGAAATCATAAATGATACCTAAGCCATGAATATGATAAATTGCTGACACCAGCAATAGGAATATAATACTTATATTTTTAAGTCATACATTAATGCAACAGGATTTCTTGGTACATTTTTGGAATCAGAAACAGAAAATCCCTTTACATTAATCTGTTTTAGTTTACAGGCATAAAGGAGAATGGAACTGTTAGTACTATTTATATCATTGTCAAGTAATAATAAAACAGCCTTAGTCCTTACCTTCTGCTGAATTCCAATGGCAGCCTGTAGGCATTCAGCCAACAGTGCCAGGCGGTCCTTTGCCCGTCGGTCCAAGGCGAAATTACTCATCTGCTCAAGTGTGTCTGGGTCCTCCAGGCCCCGGATCAGACACCCCAGCACAACCCAGACCAACAAGCCTGCACTGCGGAGCTGCCTGGCATGCTGAGAGAGATGCTTCTCTGCCTCATGAAAGAGAAACCGAACGGGTAGAGGCAAAGATGCTATAACCAAAGGCAGGTTGGTGAAGACCAGGGAAATGGCTTGAATGGCTAGGGAAGTGACAGCTGTAAGAAAAAAAGGTTACCTGTGAGCTCTGACAAATAAGCAAATAATTTAGAACAGTTTACTTATCTTCAAAATCACATCACAGGCAAATCATACACAGCCTGTGCATACACTTAGAAGGAGCATCCTTCAACTGTGGCTCCAGGGTTGTGTAGTTCCACTCCTTAGGTACTTTAGCCAGCACATTCTCTGGTACATCCCGCTTGAATAACTTTCCAGTATGATCTTCAGAAGTCTGCCACCCCACTACCATGGAGGCCAGGTACACTAAGAGGCTTTTGGTAGACGTGGTGACCGTTTCATGGAGACATCTGATCACTACAGGTGCTGTCTGTGTTGACTCTGAAAGAAAGGGTCAATGGGAAGCAGCAGGTAATGGAGGATATCTGACAAGTTTCTAATAATGATAATTTCAGACAATGAATTTTATTTAAAGATTTAAAATGACCGCTATATACCTAAATTATCTAGCGGTCTTAGTAAGAACTAGTGCATCTTAGGCTACAGTTTTATAAAACAGATCAAACTGACCAAATTGTCAGGGATAGGAACCCCAGAGAAATGCTTCATTGATTTATCTGAGTTTACAACATTGTCTTGTATAATCTTTCTACCAGTGAACTACATTCAATGTGATTCTACAATGTATAGGTACATTTATTATCAAGGCATTAAAGAAGGAAATTTCTTACTATTAAATGTCTTAAGTCATATATACAAGGGTAGGAATTGTAAACACAAAAAACATACAATAAAGTGCATTATACAATTTTAATATCAGTTTCTTGAAACCTACTTGATACTGCCCTTGATCTAAGTCAAAAATGACTCCTCTTTTAAAACTGTGCGACATGAATTGCATATTCATCTAATATATATGTATATATATGTACATACCTAAAATCTATCTATAAATCGAATGACGTCTACTTAAATTCAGATGTTCTCGATAAAACCCAGGTGGCCCAACTGGAGAAACTTACTACCTTCTCCAGGTGCACTTCAGGTCTTTCATCACTCTGCCCTTTCATATCCTGTTCATATTGATAGCAGAGCAGCTACGGCGTGAAGTTGTATGGCACCCATAAACTTCCTACAGTGTCAGCTGTAAAACCAAAGGCTACAAGAAAGAGATATAGTACAGAGGCGGCAATGGAAGTGCACCAAAATCTCCAGAGGCGCCTAACAAATGTGTGACCTTAGACCCCTGCAAAAAGAGGAGAGCGGAACAAAAAATGATATAGCTTTTCGAGACAGAAATGTTCTGTGGCAGGTGGGACCTAGACATATTTTTCAAAGTCACTTGGTTTTCAGACTTTATACCGCCTGCTACTGTATTGACTAGTGTATTGATTTGAAACAACCTGCTACTGTCTGATGAAACATCTGTGTAAGTGGAGAAATAGAGAAACTCTCAGTGTAATCTATGAAAGTTAACTCAGTGAACAGTTTTAATAGAAACGGGGGCACCGAGGGTATCCTGTAACCAAAATTATACTACAAAGATTTGGCACAGTCCAATAATTAAACTAATTACCCTGTGAGGATAAATGATGATTGGATGACATTGAGAATTTCTCTGTGGCTCAGTCTATCTCTCTTTCGTTCTTTCCCTCTGTCGACCCCTCCCTTGCTCTGTCTTCATCCAAATACTCTTCTCCAATCACCCTAATTTATGCTACAATAATTACCACTCACCCAGGATATAAAATCACCACCAAAAAGAGCTCCATACTCCACAGGAGTTCTGATTAAGCTCTGTATCAAAGCTTTACCAGAGAGAGCAGAAAAAAGAAAGAGTTTGGAAGTAATTGCGGTCTCTGTAACAGCATATTAAAGTCATGCTTTAGCTCACATGCATATCATCATGGCCTCTAAAAAACAAATATTCATTATGAGCAGATTTAGTATATGTAAACAAATTACTTGCATTTTTTTCTTGTTATGCAGACCAGACAATATGATACTTTATGATAAGATAATGTCATTTTAGTACAGTACAAGGTAAGTATTCTTCCCTATTAATATAACACTAATAGGTATGGAAAAATCTAAAAAAAAAAAATAAAAAAAAAAGACCACAAAGCTTTGGTTCAAGAACATTTGATACAAAAAAACAATTTGATAACAAGAGAGGATGTCATTTGCAAGAATTAATTTTAAAACTGAATGTTTATTTATGCAGGATAGTGTTGTACTAGTGTTATTATGTTACAAGAGCCTTTCATACTGTACGTCAACCTCCTCAAGATTGGAATGCCAGTAAAAGTATGTCAGTCTGCTGCAATGAGCTATGAGGTACAACATAATAGAGGTACCAGGTTAATGTACTTTACCTGCTAATGTATAGAGATGTTCCCATATGCATGTCCTCTCCATGTATGGCAGAAGGGCCTGAGTCAAGGCCTTTGGAACATTATTCAGGCGAGTGAAAAGGTTGAATAACGCAACCATGAAGTCATCCCCTGCCTTGCGATTCTCTGTAGATACTTCAATGTCAGTCTCTTGGCAAAAATCTGAAATAATTAAATCTGGTGAGACACTTGTGTACACAATACAAATAAACGTGTGGGTATTCAGAATGTCAGAATGAATCATGCAGAAATGAAAAGAGTTAGTCATGCACACACATTCCACAATTGATGTGTTGTATAAAATCTGTTTTTTAAATAATGATTCAGAAAATATCAACCTTCTGGAGATAGGTATGAAAGATACAAAACCCTATCCTATGAAATAGCATCTTGATTTCTGCACACAGAAAAAACACATTGGAAAATGTCAAGGCTGCCCAACCTGACACATGTTAACAGAAAGGGTGAACAAAAGGCATTGTGGAATAGAAGAGGAGGAAAAAACCCACATCTGTGTTAGAGAAAAAAACAGACCCGAAAAACAGAAAAAGAAACAGATTTCAAAGCCCCTGGCTGTGGGATCCACAGCTCATGGAGACAGGAAGTGAAAAGGAAGAGGTTTTGACAGGGTGTCCTTGTGGGGGTTGGTGTCTAAGCACAGGGCTGAGGATGGAGGTGTGTGTGTCTGTGTAACCCATATGGATGTCTATATATGTGTATTATGTTCTTACAAGTGTGTGTGAGTTAAGTTGACAGGGGTTGCTGAGGAAAGGCCCATTGCTCCAGAGGTGGCAGACATCCAGCGGTCTGTCAGTCTGCTGTGTGGGAGATGACAGCTATTTGAATAGGAGACTGTATGCAACGCAGCAGTCAATGAGGGGGCGCTGTGATGGAGGGTAGCACAACGCCATCCTGACTAATGCTGGACTATTTTAAAAAGACAGGGCTAAATTAGCTGCTGCATTACCGGGCCAGTAATATCAGCCAACTTAATAACAGTCAGGTAGGAAGCACTGCCACTGAGCAAAGTTCAGATGAGAAGTGATTTCCTCTGTCTCCAGTGCTGTGCTACACTCTAAACTTTAAGATCTCCCTCATCTTCTCTATATTCCCAATCACACATTTTTCTGTACAGTGAAAAGTGGCCAGGCACCCTGACCTAGAATCAGTCTATTAGGAGGCATTATGTGGGTTATATCGGCATCTTCTTCACTGCCTGTGTGGTAATTGGTCCTTAAGGAAAGAATGTTTGGGATATCACTGCTGTGGCTACAGCGGCACAAGGAAACAGGGGTGACTAATATTAATTTCCACTTGGGGTGCTGGAGAGCATGGCAGGTTAACTAGATGGCTTTTAATAATGATCCCATTATGTTGCAGCAAATGACTTCAAAAAAACAGATGACAGTGTGTTGGCACATCTCTGTGGAGTTTCCACCACTACTGCAATATAAAATAATTCCAGTGTGTTTGTATTTCTTTGTCTTTTTTCTCTCTCTCTCTCTTTCCCCACTTTTAGGTCTCTAAGCTTATCCAGCCTTGATACACAGCCAATATCTACACCTGTTTATCTTCCGGACAACCAGTCAACCACTCACAAAGGCCCCCTCTCCAAACCTCTGTAATTGGAAACAGACGCTGATGATGAAAAAAAAAAAAGTGTGTGCGCGAGTGTGTGTGTACCAGACACAGTGTGCTTCCTGTGCAAAAGCAAAGACTATAAATGTGTAAGAGGCATATCCTTTTCAGATAATACATCTTTTAAACTGATAGCCAATGACATTTATTTTAGCAGCTAGCTTTCGAGTTTTGATTCAGAAGATACAGGATATTGTATTGTAAAACGTCTAACTGACAAAATTGTTGTAAGATGTAGTTTTTAAACATACTTGGCCTAGTAGAAATAAAATGTACTACAAAATCTAAATATTCTGTTCTTGCTGTTAACGTATCAGTTGACTCAAAAAAAAAACACATGTAAATTGGTTAAAACTTTTAGAACAAGTAAAAATGAACCCTAATTGCTGTTGTTGTTTTATCTATGGCATTATTACGTTTAAAAGTCTACTCCATGAAACACCCTAGTGCAATATATATGGTAGATGTATAACACAGTGCAGTGGCTTATGGGAGTGCAGGCATTCAGTCAAGCTGTTCCTTCTGTCTGTCTGCTTCCTGGTTAATTAGCCCGTCACCGTGATAACACGCGACAGTCAGCGCTTCCAGCATTGATTTACGGCAGTGTGCGGGGAGAAGCATTGCAGAGCCTTAAAGCCAGACTCAGACCAAGCGAGAGAACGAGACAGTGAAAGTTGTTATTAATGAGGTCGCTATAATGTGAATTAATGTGCGAGTGCACAACAGTCTTTAAAGGTTAGACTGTTGCCAGTGCGGAGGAGAGAAGAAGAAAGGGAAAATCTTTAAAGGTCAGCGTGCGTGCTCCGTCTGGGCCTGTTGAGTGTTTATTACTACTCTCTATTGATTTAGTGATGATGATGACCAAGGTAAAAATGATGATGATGGCAAAGATGCTGATGATAACTTCATAAAGAGAGAGCTCATCTAAGGTCTGTGTAACTTAGTATGTTGGAGCATAATTAAGACAATAGTAAACACCTTCCCACTCATGGCCTCTGTGGGATTGACTCTGAGAGTGCTCTACAACACAAAAAATATATTGAATACAAATACACGTTTTCTCCTCATGGATGAAGAGCTAAGGTTGTAAAAACTGTAAATATAAACACAGACACAGAGTCTTCAATCCATTAACATACACCAATCCATTTACACAAGTAGGGACTGACTTACATGAATTTTCCAGGAGTATTCTGAGCAGGTGACAGTCTCTGTACAGCAGCATCCGGAGAAGCATCCTGGGATTGCTTCCTGGGTCAGAGGTCAGCAGCCTCAACTGACACACAGAGAATGTGTGGCCCACAAGGCCTTCCCTGAGAGGAGAAAGAGGAATAACAAAGTTGACAGTTGTGCAGTGTCAGGTGAGTGTACAGATAGCAGTCCGTTTAGCAAAAGACAACAGAGGATCTCTGTTGTCACAAGTAGAAGACAAAGACAGATATCATCGTTGTGTTGGAAGAAAATCTAGGGGAAAATGCTGTTCATGTTTAAACACTATCTTCCTCAAGTGTCACTCACTCCTGATATAAGTCAGTCAAGTCAGTGTAAAAATTCCTTCTCTCACACTTACTTATAGTGAGCACCAGGAAGGAATTAGCTCTAATCTTGGCCAGCTAAAAGCAAATTAACATTTGGGAGACAGCCAAATACATGAATATACAGCAGTACCCCCCTCCTACATCTTTTGTATAACCAAGAGGCTGCAGCCAGCTGTGGGTAATGAGCCGTATCCTTGGTGTGTGCTCATGTAAGTGCGTGCGTGCACCCTTTAGTGCCTATGCTTGTGGTTACGTATGTGTGCAAGTGTGAAAGCATGCTGACATGTGAGTGCCTGCATGTTACTTTATACATCTCAATAAAATCTAATGGAAGGAATGGGGAGAGTTTGTCTGAAGAGAGAGGAGGCGGAGGGCTAAACAAGGGTTGTCTGCCCAGATATTAACCATTCTATTTGAGCCAGAAAGCTAGAGCAGGGTGCACCCTGCTGCTTGACTGAGGAAAACTATGCCTCGATCTGACAGCGCAATTTATGATGTCACTGGGACCGCAAATCCAGAAGAAATCCTCTTTTAACTGCTCTGATAAATCTGCTCAGCTACAGGACAGGGTCAGCTTACAGAACCAAGACACACTGCTGCATTAAGTTCACATACAGACACACACATATATGTGCAAAAGCAAGAAGAAAATTTAAACAGCAGCCTCAATGTGTGCATCCATAGACATACATCAGGAAAACATAACTACAGATGCTGTCTTTATGGCCAGTATTGCCAGATGATATATTTATGTGCTTTGTGGTTTTATTATTGTTTTATTTAATAACCATAACAATGGGTTTTATTTTAATGGGCTGGGGAAAGATTTGGCCTCAGAGGTTGGGTTCCTGGATGAGGACCTGTGGAACTGGCCCCAGTCCACTGGCAGGCCCCCCGGCACCCCTAGCATGCAGGCAGGAGGTGGGAGCAAAGAAATAAAGAGGTCATAAAAATAAACTAATTTAAGCTCTCCAATTCTTAGGAGAAGCAGAAAGGGGGTTCGTTTGATTTGTGCTCCATCAACACGCAATGACATCACCTCTGGCTGTGAGGGAGATGAGAGGGGAGGAGGGTGGAGTCAAGGGTGAGCGAGAGAGTGATTGACTACACCTTGGAGGTCACAACAGTAACTGGACACACATGTATGCATGCGTGTCGTGGTCTGTAGCTCCCTGCTCATGTGTAAACCATCAGCAAGAAGCAACATAAACAAAATCAGTGTCAACAGCAACAGCACATTATTCTTTCTTCCTTCTCTACATGCATCTGTGTAATATTACCAAAAAAGCTCTAACTGGAAACCTTCGACATCAAGCAGTTCTAGTTATTTACAATTGAATATACTGTATCTGCATGTACGTGCGTGTAGTTTTCTATACTGGGGTGGAAGTGTGTGCGACGTCTCAGTATACCATAGTGTGTGTGTGTGTGTGTGTGTGTGTGTGTGTGTGTGCATGTGTGTGTGTGAGGGGAGTTGTATGTGAACATATGAACATGTGTACATGTGTGCCTACTGTATGATGGCAACAGATGCTATGGTGGGTGTTTTACTCACCCTATGGCTTGCTCTGAGAAGAGGTCAGGGTCAATAGCCTTAAGCCACCGGACAACAGTGCTGTCAGACTGATGTGATGTGGACTCAGGATTATCCATAAATGTCCTAGAATATTTGAGATTGCACACATACACTTGAATAATATTTCTTTAATGTAAAAAGATATATTATTTAACTCATATCTGTCTATCACTTCAGGCAGCAATGTCATAAAACCAAATATAGCCCCCTGTGTGCATAATATTCTCTTGTTTCATTTCATTTTGTGAACATTAGCAATCCATTCATATTATTAAATCTTGTGTGGTTAGCTCCACATAGTTATTTGACAAACATATGGTTCCAGAGTCAACAGCCAGAGCCAAGTGAGTATTAAACTGTAGTCAAATATTGGTTTGGTGTGGTATTTTTATTGTATACCAACCTATATAGCAAAGACAGTGGAGCTGTGACAGTGATGAGGACCGTGAGGAGTTGGTCACACAGGCTGTGGATTATGTGAGGCCAGTCTGAGCCGCCTGCTATTATGGCCGTTGCTGAAGAAGGGTTGATGCGCACCAAAGCCTCAGGATTTTCACATAAACTCCACATAAGCTGCTCCACATACAGTAGCAGCGCTGTAATGTCACATCTTGGAAAAACAGTCAGGACAGAACAGGTGAATGTATATATGAAAACAGAAAAGGATGAGAAGAGAGGAAATATGTGAAAGAGTCCAGAGTCATAAAGAGATCATCCCTGTCTTCAAAGGCTAACATCAAGTCACAGTCTCATTACAGTCAGATAACACAGGATCACAGTGATTTTACAGTTGGAAGTTACTGGATTGTGACTTCATTATGTTGCTCTTTGCTTTTATATTCAAATACCAATAAATTTGCTGTATACATTGCTTTGGGTAAAGCTGTTTATCATCTTTCATGTCCTCATCCCTGTTTTTCCTTATGGTCAAAACAGTTAATAGACATGCACAAGGTTGGACTCACAGAGCATAAATGAATTAACTTAGCCCCTATGAATGTAAAAAAAAACAAAACAGAAGAAGCCAGGAGAAAGCCATCTGTTTAGCTTATCCGTACACTTAGCAATTGTCTCTCCAGAAACACACATCTCAAAGCACTATAAAATAGGCTTTGTGTTGACATCATACAGTGATATACATCTTTTCTGCACTCTATCTTTGTCACTCTTTCATCCTCAAACTGCATGTCATAGTTTAACCTGCTCATTGTCATCATCCAGCTATTAGGAACAGAAAGCAGAGGAGGAAAATGGAGTGTAGGACCCCTTGAGCCCTTACAGAGAGTACATTTATGATGTGCTAACACTACATTCAGACCTCCACTGTCAGGCCCTTAGGATCAGAGTGGAAGTAGGCCAACAGTGAGGGAGAGAAAGCAGAAACTATTTGGGGCTTTGTTTAAGACTTCTAATGTAATGACTGAAGTCAAGGCAAATTACGCATGGCCAAGTCTACATTAAATTTGAGGATGGTGAAGAGGAAATTCTTCATAGAGGCAGCTTATGCAATGTATATATATGAGGAATGTAAAAACAGACATTAGGCAGTTCAAGATGATTGGCATGTATTTTTGTACCAGCCTACTATTGTATAGCAAAGAATGAACAAAATTTTAAGGTTAAGTACCTGATCTGCAGGTGCCTCTTGTATGAAGGTTGTGCCCTAGCATATCTTTGTACCAGCACCTGTAAAGTCTCTGACAGCACATGGCCGAGCACCTCCTTGGCCAACTCTGCTGGTAGGACAGGCCACAGATCGCTACGGAGCCCACACAGGAGGTAATACCACATCTGCACCGAAAAGGAGCAGCGTTCACCCTGTGGTAGATGAGAGGAGGGTGGAAAGCAGGGGGTTACAGATAAAGATTTATTATGACATGGACATTGACAGTGAAGCAAAAACTGAGAAAAAGTAAGAGAAGGAAGAGATAAAAATAGAGAGGGAAAAACATGAAGAAGAGACAGAGAAAGAGCCAGGTCTGTCAACACCAGGTTGTCTCAGTGGTCACGCCACCTGCACTCTGCACCTGGGTTTCTCCCCCAATGGGATTTTAGACTGCTTTAAAGTCCTGGAGAACACATCACAACAGGCGCACACTCACACAAGCATACACATTTCACAAGTACAGAGAGAAAGGGACAATGAAAAAAAGGGAAAAAAGTTGAGAACTTCTCTGAATAAAGTCAGCAAGGATGGCAGTGACAAAAAAGTCAGACAGATAAAGAGAAGAGCAGGACATGGTGAGAGATTCAGATTATTATCTAGGCCTCCTAGAGCTTTGCTTAAAACTTTGTTTAAAAAGAATTTATCCATTAAACCTCAGTGCTTTCACCTAAACTCTAAACATTTAAACTATAACAATACAATGCTCAAGGGGGCAATGGTTGGAGATAATGTCGAACCCAAACACTCCTCCACTTCCTTAAGTTTCAACTCATCATGCCCTTCCCATTTAGTTTCCCCTTCACCTCATCTATCTCGTATTTTAGTTCTCTCCTTCCTTTGCCTCCCCCCTGGGGCCAGTCATTTAGGGATTGGTGGTTGATGGGGAGCGTGACCAAGCTCTATGTCCGGGATTAGGCCGCCATCCTCCGCCTGTGGACTCAGCAGAGCAAACCCAGACACAGACTTTGGATCTGAACCAAGAGCAGACAGAACTACATGTGTGGTTGGCCTGTTTTATCTGTTCATTCAAGTTTGACTTTATTTAACCAGCCAGGTCAAGTATGAAAAAATTCCCAGTAGGGATGATGGCCTGGCAACAGTGTAGTCTGATCTGGGATGGGGAACTGAGGGTGTAATAAACTTGGAAACACATAAGACTCTTTTTAGATGAAATTTAGCATTTTGGCACAGAACACTCTGAAGGCCAAATCCAAGACAAGAAATGTAGCCAAGGTCATCTTATAAACTTCCTTTGATTGCCTCCACTGACCTCATATGTTGTTAGTACAGTATATTAAATATTTCTCTGCCAACAACTATTTATATGTCAATATCTGTGCAAAATAACATAAAGAATGAAAACAATGTCAGCTGGAAACAGATCTTTCTTGGGCTATGCTTAACTGTATAACAGCCAAGACACAGTGCTTGGGATGTAGGAGAGGAAACTCTGATGAATACTGCCACACATACAACAGACATCAAATATTCGGATGCATACATACACATACCAAATGAAACACACATCATGGGGTGGGTGCTACACACCCACACATGCATTCATCTGTACAGATGCACACAGGCATGCTTGAACAAAAGCACACACCTGCGCACAGCAGGTCTGTCTGACACCATTGACCCAGTAAGAGAGAGAGGAACAAAGGGGGAAAAAAGGCAAAAGCGGGGTAAAGTATGAAAGAGAGGGGAGGTTTAGATTGGTTTAAGGGCATAAAGGTAGGGGAGTTCCAGGGGCCCTATGCTGTTTCCAGACAGTCCCAGTGTAGACTACAGACTTCAGACAGCTGAATCCCTGGAGCCCCCAGGGCAGCATGGAAGCCACAGATGTTCTCGGGGAGCTCAGAGTAGAAGGCTTGGTTAGAAGAGGGAGAGTAGGAGGTAAAGGTGTATTGTGGGAATGAAAAAGAAGAAGTGAGGAAGCTCCTGAGAATACAGTTCCTGAAAAATCTACAGAGTATGCCTGCACGTGGCACGCGAATTTTCATTTTTTATAATGAAAGAAATCAAATTAACTTCAGAGCATTCTGGGGTTATTTTACATGTTAGTGTTCCTTTTGATTTGAGGGCTAAATTCAGAGACTTTCTGCTGCTATGATCAAGGATAGAAACTTTAAGTGTATGATAACAATCATCCAGGAAACGGAGAATTATCTCTAAGTTCTCCTCATTGCTTATCATATGCTCAAATCTATGTCAATCCAAAAGTATAAGAGGTATTCAGTCCAGGAACTTCCTCTTACTTACTATTTCAACAGCTAGTAACAAGGAAGAAGAGCATTTAGGTGCTGTCCCTTTTGCTTGAAACCAACTGCAAAATGACCTGAAACTTATTAGATATGTTCAACACAATGTTAAATGGCATGAAGGAAGGCATTTCAGATTGCACGTTTTGCCCGATTCATTTGTATATTGATATTGGTGATTTATTAAAGAATTTGCTGATATTTTATGATTCTAAAATGTATTGTCATGTAAATTGTATATGTTTATTTATGTGTGTATGGATGTATTTTGCTGCTGCCAGAGAAATGTTCTGCAATTCTTAACTTCAAGTAACCTGAGTTTTAATAAAAACGGAGGTGTTAGATTTCTGCATGATTATGTCTCTTAGACAAGAAGAGTGTGACATTTACCTCATAGAAAGGTTGGGGGTCCGCCCAGTGGTGGCTCTCTGCGTCCTGCAGAATGCAAGTGGAGCAAACCTGGACATAGTAGCTGGTCAACTGGTCTGTCAAAGCCTCTGCTGCATCTTGGTACTTTTGAATAGGCAGCAGGGTCAGGGGTCTAAGCATATTGGATGGAAACAAAACCTTGGGATTAATGAAAGGTGATGGCAGAAAATGCACCATCTATAATACATCACATTCTAAGAATAAAGACAGAGGCCACTGAGGTCAAGAGTCTAATAGGGTTCAGTATTGTTATCCAGATGCATAACTAACTACTGTATGTTCGAGGAGGTTTCAAACATAGATGAGATACAGTGATTCAATGAAAGGACAGCTGATTTATTCTAAAAGTTCAGTGTGACATTTTATATCCTCTAAATCTGCCTGAGTTGACACTTTCCAGAGGGAGGTAAGAGTTTAACAGGGGTGCAAGAGGCTTAAAACCAGGGGAACTGGATGAAGAGGAGAAAGGGAAGTGCTTTATGACCAGAGGAGGCACGGTGCAAGTGCAGGTGGAGGGGGTGCACAAGGCCAGAGGTGGAACAACAGGAGCACTGGAGGCACCTGGGATGCCTTTACAGGGGATCTGTAGGGAGCAGAGGTTAACGGGGCAGATTATGAGGCATAAAAAGCCACCAAATGTAGACACAATATGGGTGTCATTACTGCCTGCCAGTCATTTTTACTATTTTTTTCCTCTCTGGTCCTCTAATCAGGATCCTAAATCAGATTTTCTCTGTCACAAGACACACATTTTGGAATCTGCAATCTCTTTGATCCACTCCATCTCTCCTCCATTCCACTGGTTTAATAGTTTTATGATTCACACATAAGTCACGTTCTAAGACATAATAAAAAAAATACTCAGCTTTGAATAATAATTTGAGTCTAATATGGCTTTTCCACAAACATTTCAACTTCATTAAAAAAAAAACCTTTGCAACATCTCCTCCACTCTCAATGAAAAATTTGCAAACTCTACATATGTGAATGTTAATTTATCTAGTGGCACTACATGTTTCCTGCTTTCTTATGGTCTGCTTTCAGTCTCTGTGCACAAGTAGATTTGGGTTTCCACGATGCACTTGTAAAAGATGTATGCCAGGTTCAGATTTACTACTTGTTTTGTCATAAATCCTGCCCCTCCATTTAGAAGATGAACAGGAGAAAACACTTTAAGTATCTAACTCTGCACAGATGTTATTTTGCAGAGTGAAAGTCCACAATTTTAAGATACATGTTTTTGAGTGGTGACTTTTTGGACATATTTCGTTCCTCTTGTGCAATTGCATATACTGAAAAAGGTCTAAAAGCCCCTCTGAGATTCTAAAACTCTCCAATGAATAGCATGTACTTATCGTTTCTTACACTTTACTTGCAGGAATATTTGAATCCTTCAGCCTGGCGTGGTAGTGCTCCAGTCGTTGGCACACATAAATGCAACTGGCCAGCAGAGCAGGCAGGTTCTTCAGGGGTGCAGAAGATGGAACCTCCAGGGCTCTCTCCTGTAAACGGCCCAGCATGGCAAAAGCTGCCCTGCCACATGCCTCCACAAAGCTTGATCGCACCTCCAGGAGATAGCTGTCCCTGCAGGCAGCTGCCAAGGGTAGTAAGGCATTCAGCTCAGCCATGATAGCTCCACAGAACTATGAGGGGAAAGAAGGCAAAGGCAAGACAAGATGATCTCAGTAACGGGAAAATCTGTCAGTAAGAGAAAAAAGGAAAAAAAAAAACATCAGAAAGAGACCTCATTAGATGTAAATAATGGAACATTTGCGAGGAGTCGTCAGAATGACAAGGATTCAAGATTGAGCGGGGTATTACGTATGCATTTTTTCCTAACCTTGTGCAAGCCATTACAGCTGAAAGGCAAACATCAGTGCAAATGTAGAATACAGATGTAGAGGCAATAAAGACAAGCCCTCCACTTTGCTGCTGAACATGCATAATTTGTATCAGGTCAAATAAAACCTTTACTTCTGAGGATAGATACATCAGCACTTGTCTAATTTTATAACAGCATGCATCATGTTAGCTACATTGAAGCAGAAATGTTACAGTACATAGGAGGAGAGATGGGGAGTCTAACGTGCTGAGAAGGAAGAAAAAGGAAGGGGTCAAAAAAAGGTGAGAGTGGGAGAAAGAAATATATATATAGAGAGAGAGAGTGAGAGTGAGTGGGCTTTTTTTATGCATGTACAAGAACTGCAGCCTATTCTGCAAACTTCCAGAGCAACAAGCAAGACTTATCTCATTTACCCACATTTGTCCTGCAGAAAACCCTCCAGGGACATGACTGCCTACACCTTTTTCTCTGCAGGGCCCGGGAGACTGGCTGGTTAAGGCATTTTAAAATAGTTAAGTGTGTGCTTACTGACGCAGAGATAAGAGATTAAATAAAACTGAAATTCAAGTTTTTAATTAAGCATTGGGGTGGTATGGTACTGTTTAGCTTCTACTGCAAAAACTAAATGCAGAGCTTGCATTAAATGTATTGTAGTGAATTAGGCTGTTTTCTGCAGATGCTTTTCAAAACTCATCTGATAACACTGACTCCACTGCCTAGTATGACACTAAGAACTAAGAAATATGATCAAGCAAGTGTCAAAGAGTTGTGTGTGTGTGTGTGTATGTGTCAGGTCACCTTTACATTTATATCATGCAAAGTAATCAAAAAAACCCTAAAACATGCCCATCTCATTTTTCCTTGAGGCTTCCAAGGCAGATCACGGGATAAGTCAGTCATCATTATAGAAGTTCAATCAATCAATCAACCAACCAATCAATCAATCAATCAGTCAATCTATCAATCAATCAATCACACACATAGTACTCTCTGCAGTCACACACTATTACTGGACTTACGGTATAGAGGCTGGCTGGGAAGTTCGACATTCTGTCAGATCAGGGTTCCAGCATGTGTACACAATTGACAATCTTACAATCTCTTTACACTATTTTCTCCATAAAAGCTTCCACTGGGGTTAAAAGGCCTGGGAACAATGGCCGTCTGGACAATTAAGTCAATATTTGACTGCATGTAGTCATTAGGAGCTTAGCTTTGAGAGAGACAAGAGCAGAGGCAGACATAACACCCTGCATTACTGGTGTGATGGAGAGGCCCTGGAGAAGCATCTCAAACACATACAGTATTGGCACACAGTCTCACACACCAGCGTACACACTCAGTAGACACTCATTCTCGCATATACACGCAAATACTCAAAACAACCACACGCAAGCATATCCATGTTGAAGTCAGGCTGAAACCTTAACTAGCTAAGATCAAAGCCTGGAATCCCACCAGGACTATTGCAGCAAGGTGAAAGAGATTGTATAAAGTTTTTAAGTGCAAGGGAGGCCTGTTTGTGTGTGTAGAATTTGGAACAGACAAACTAGTCAAGAACTAAACCGAATACAGAAAAAACACCTCTGTAGCTATAATACAGAGGTAGCAATAAGGTTAGAAGGGCTAACCCAAACAAGGAAAGTTCAATTCCAATGTCTGACAAGAGGATGAGGGGATTTGACATTCAGTACTGACTGCCAATTTTAAAAAGGTACACCATCTGAAGTACTCTGATGGATGAACAGTATCAGTGCAGTCTGCATATGTATGGAAATACAAAAGCGAAGTGGGTTCACATCAAAAAAACCTGAGCAATATCAGAGGTATGAACATATGAATATAAATGCGTGAAATATTGATCTATCATAATACCTTTGAACCGGCCATATTTCATGCCTACGTCTTGTATAGTAATTTGCTCTCTGCTCAAACACTAGGGCATGTGTCAAAAAAGGACAAGGGAAAAAAATTATATATATATATATATATATATATATATATATATATATATATATATATAGCTAACAGGCTCGTCTTGGATGTCTGTCTGCCTCTGTGTTACTGAATGCAAATTCATGCATGTATAACCTTTGGGTTGAAAGGCTCTCATCTTTGAAGCGTTGACCTACACATAAATATGTTGTACAGGTCCTGAGCACAGACAAATTCTGACACTCGTTAGCAATAACAGCCACAAATACTGTCAGTGTAAAGGGGTTAGGGGAGAAAAAGAGGAGGAGTGGGAGGAGGAGGGAAAGAGAGGTGAGACAGTAATGATAAGAGTCTGTACAATGCGCAAAGCCGAGGAATGGAGCAGTCTGCAGAAAAATCACGAAAAAGATGGAGGAGTGTGAGTAAGTGAAAAAGTTTGAGCAAGTTTCAGTATGGGATATAAGGGGGATGTTTAGCGAAAGTAAAAGAAAATGAGGAGAAGTAGGAAGAGGAAAAGACAGACCAGTGTCATTTTAAATAGATATGGTAGTCCAGCCTTTGCAGAGTCAGAAACTAAGCCTGGTCTCACATCAGAGACTGGTCTGTCTCCTGAGAGAAGTCAATCTCTGGTGTCTATTTTACCGCTCTCTGCCTTTTCCCAGGCCCTCTCCTCTCATCTGTCTCTCTCACACTATGCCATCTTTATCCTGCTCTCTACCATAGCCTCTTTGCTTTTGTGAAACCTCCATCTATCGTTTGTATACTCTGCACTTTCCCCAATTCAAAACCTTTTTTTTTCTACACAACCTACCCCTTACCATATCAACTACAATGATTCCTGAAGTCTACCTGCCTCTCTTTTGTCCCTAGAGTCATCCCCACCAAGTAATACTGACAAGTCTTTCCAAGGCCTTTTCAGATCCAGAGTGCCCACTGTGTCAGGCCCATATCAGTTGGGCTTTCTATTATAAAGACTGCTTACCACTGGGGGCTATAAAACTGTGAATCTCCCATGGTCTGGATGAAGTGTGCATTGTTATGTCAGAAAGTAATAATCTAGAAGTACTCTTTTTCTGTCAGGGATGCTCACCATTTACCAGTTTCAGGTCTATCATTTTATAATTATTTTTGATCAATTACCTTTAATACGAGTACTACATTTCATTTAAGGTAACCCAGTGAAGACACCACAGACAAAGAAATGGATAACCTTCTAAATAACTGCATCCCTTTTCTGGTGAACAAAATCAAAAACCTTCTTTAGACCAAAAGAGAGAAATCTTAATGACAAAAAAGCAGCCCACTTACAGAGACTGAACTTCAGCTGAGAAATACTAACATATTCGAGTTATGTGGAGTACCTTGGCTATCATTTTAGGCATGTCTCTCTCTGAGTGGGTATAGAAAGAGTCTTCTCTGAGATGGGTGTTGCTGGCACTGATGTTGCTGTGTCCCGGTAAAAACGGTGGTGTGCGAATCAGGTTGACATTGGTTTCTCCTGAAGAATGTAAGGCTTCCTCCAGCTGTAGATTTTTGGCACAAATATCATCCAGCACCACTTTAACACAGTGCGCCATGTGAGGGACCAGCCCCCTAAATGCTGACCTCCAGTCAAACTCCAGAACCTGTGCCTGTAAAAGTCAAGATAAATTGTGAGCTACTCTGTGATTGTGATAACCTCTTTTATTTGTGTAACATAATAAAGAGGTACACAAGCATGACTCTCACCTCTGGTGGGTGATGAGGTGTGTCTCCTGTGGACTTCCTGCCATCAGCTGCTGTCTCCAAATCCTCTCTACTCTTTTTTAAGATGCCTAAATGAAGAAAACATGTATTTTTAAAAACATAAATGATACATGATTTACATTAACAGACATTAAAGTGAGTGAAATTCCATTGATGACCACCACATAGAAACTCATTAGAGAGAAGCTATGTGGTCATTTCTGTTAGGATGTAATACAGTATTTAATTTAGCATGAAAATTTCCATATGACTCATAATATACAGTATAATATTATGTGATAAAAGCTTGGCTACTTGCCACTTTGCAGTAAGATGAAAGCAACTGTACACAACTCTCAGCCAAATATGGGTCATGTTGCTCCCACCTCACACAGCTCACACAGTGACTGTAGAATAAGTGCACATGCTCAGCGGGACCAGAAACAGGCAGTAAATGCTAATTACGATGGGCTTACGAGTCTAAATTTGGGACTTAGATTTGAACCCAGATAAGGTCAGCCACATATGGAGCAATTCTATATGGGGTGACTGTGTGGATATGTGGGGAGGTGGAAAGTGTAGGGGGGAGTGACGTGAAGACAAGCATGCAGGATGCTGGGTTGGGTTGCAATTAAAAAGCGTGAACATCAAGGCCACAGTTTCCTAATCAGAAGGCGAAGAGTGAGACCCCAGGCGAGGCAATTTAGTCGAACAAGACCACATGGAATGGAAGAAGGAGGAAGCAGCAAGCGCATCACTTTTTGACCTTTAAGCCCATCTGATGAATTTCTGGTAATTAAGCCGTTTGATTGCCTGGAATTAATGATTTGGATAACTGCCCTTTAAAGGCTGTTTACCTCTCTGTAAATTGAGCCTTTCTGCAAGTCTTGTTTTTGTAAATGTAACCTTTATGGAAATTACTCCATGCACCAAAAGCTTTCATTTAACATCTCTGCGGCGGCAGTTCAAAGGGGTGAGAGGAGAAGGATACTAAAGGCTTATATAACACCCAAGATAATTCCCTACTGAAATAACACGTTTCTTCAGACACAACTCAGACTTGGTAGAACAAGTATCACTGTGTGAAAATGTGCGTGTATTTGTAGGAATTGGATTACTTATGCCTGGAGGAGTCACACACACGCAGGGCTGGAGCTACAATTTTATTACTGAGTTCATGACTTCATGGGTACAGAAAAAAATGTTGGAACATTATTCTAATTATGTGGATATTATTGCAAGTTATTAATCAAGTTAATCATTGAAAAAACTCAACTTAAAATGGTATTTTGAGACTGACCACAAATTTTTCAGTGATGACACACTAGATTATAAGTTTTTTTTTCCCCTACTATTACTGGCTCAAAAATGAAAATACTATGATGTAGTCCACAATATTAAAGACATTAGTGTGTGTGTGTGTGTTTTGCAGCAACAGAGACAAAGTAGTACCTTTAACACAGGGAGTGTCTCCTGTACAATCGATGAAGGTCAAGTTAGTGACAAGTTCCTTCACATGAGTCTCAAACCCAAGCAGGGTGCAGGCCAGCTGAGTTAATGCCCCCAGTTGGTGAGAGGTCAAATTGAAGCTTCTGCTTTTCATGGGAAGCTCCATCGGTGCTGTGAAAGTGAAACAAAATAATGTAAAGGAAAAATAAATAAATAAATAGTGTATAAGCTTATGCATGTATGACTGACAGAGATAGAGTGAGAGCTCTGCGCTACAGTTTACAGTTTAGTAACAGAGTAAACAAAATCATGAAAATAGGTTTTCAACCCAACCTTCCAACCTACATACACTCATCAGAAAACACCCCCTCTCCCCAAGTCTTGCCAAGCACGACACCTCTTATAAATATCGACCCATTCATGTTTTCCCAATACACAGCATAAACAAAGAGACAGTGAAAAAATAT
The DNA here is from genome assembly GCF_902148855.1 of Sphaeramia orbicularis. Lineage (NCBI taxonomy): Eukaryota > Metazoa > Chordata > Actinopteri > Kurtiformes > Apogonidae > Sphaeramia > Sphaeramia orbicularis. Next base: position 29,700,445 of record NC_043965.1, read on the forward strand.
GCAAAACTTTGCTCCCGGAGAAGTCACACATGCACATCCTTCTCTCTCGGCACAAAACTTTTCTCCCCCTAACCCGCCGATGACCCCCTTGGCAAATATGGATTTCCCATTTTGGAGGCTGCCAAAGCCATCACCCAGGGGATGTTCCGCATTAAGCTGGAGAATGGGAGGCTGGGAGATGTGTTGCCATACTCCCAGACACATGCACAAATACTTTTGTGTGTCCGCTTAAATGAGCTCCTCCACTGCAAAGGCATTTGGGAATGGATGAGCTCAGTATTAGCCTTGACTCTGAAAGCCCAGAGATGATTGAGCGTTGAGAAGTAAAGAAAGAGGAGGGAGCCCTTTTCCAATAATTGTAACATTATTGCCCCTGGATCCTAATGTAATTTTGCCATATTGTTAAACAAAATCTGACAATATGACAACACATTGTCCCCTAGGAGCTGTAGTTTAATCATGCATGAGGTTTGACTCACTGTGTGTGTGGACAAGTGTGTAAGTTCTCATGTATGTTTATGTGTTACCGTGTATAACTTTTTGGGATGTGGGTGTCTGTTTCTTGTGCACATGTGTTTATGTACATGTAATGCCAGTCATTATGACTAACTTGATTTGTAGAAGACTCTTTCACACACATTTGCACATGTCAGTCTTGCCGGATAATTGCCACAATGCGACCAGACTCCATGGTCACCGTGGAATATATTCTGACCTCAAGTTTGTTTGTGTTTGCAAGTCTAAGCATATACATGTATTTATGTGTGTGCGCATGCCTGTTTGCAATCACATGTGAATACCAGCACAATTATTTGCTGTATGTTTTACCATGTGTGCATGCATTTGTGTGGAAGTGTGTATGTAATTAAGCTGCATGGCTCTGCCGCTCTGCAGCTCTTCTGTAATGGGGTCCAGTGGGAGTCTGTGTGAGAGAGACGACCACGTACTGCATGTGTACATGCGTGACCTGGCTGACACCCACGTGCCAGCCTTGTTTTCTTGCTTGCACATTCATACACGCACCACCAATCATGTCTATTTCTGAAGTCACCAGCAAATCAACACAGGGCTTTTTGTACAAGCTAAAGTTGTCAACAACTCAAGAGTAAATAATCTAAATACGATGAGACAGGGACACATTCTTTAAAACGGTATCACCACAGCACCTCACCCCCCATTTTTCAAAATCCCACCATCTGTGGGGAATCCATTAAGCATCGCTTAACCTGAAGCATCCAGACACCATCCTCTATCACTCTCCTTTTGTACCATTCATTCCATTCATATCCTAAATCCGTGACCTTAACACTGTCTCACTTGCCCACTAAGTCTCACACTCACTAGTCTAACATGACCTTGATGTTTAGCAATGCTCTGCCTCTCACTGAGCTCTGCCACTCGTGCTATATAGGTATTTATAGTTGCCTGCCTAGCCAAATAGCCTTATAGCCATAGCAGTCTAGTACACAGCCATCTAAACCTCATTATACCTTTGTCACAACAGTGAGGCCAAATGGAGGCTCTCATAGCTGGTTGATGGAGAGGGTGTGCTTAAAAGCACCCAGGTGTGTCATATAGCATAGTGCATAGCATGTCTCATAGAGCAGAATTGAGTAAGGGCACTAGCAGCCAGAGGAGTTCAACCAAAGGTCAATGCACTGAGAATCAATAAGGGAAGGCAGGTGGTGAAAGCTGGTGTTGAAAGCAGGGTGAAATGATATCTTTATATAAAAGCTCCTCCATATGACATTATAGTGTGAGGATGTTCTTATAAACATAAACAAAATCAATGGTTAGCCATATTACTGTGATAACCATAAAAGCAGAATACATCTTACAAGAAGCTTTCAAAGTAAACAAGCATATGTGAGGCCATATGTCACTCAACAAAACATGTGAAATACTGTAAGGGGTAACATGTTGTGTGTGTTGGTATATATAGGGAATTGTATATAGGGCAGAAATCCTGAAAAAATGCTAAAAATACCAAACTCTGTTGGTCTTCAGTGGCCAGTTTCAGTTTGTAGCTTTTAACAATGACAACAATGTAACACAAAAGGAGAAGGGAAACAGAGCAGGTATTTTTGGCGAGCCATCAGTCTTCTTCTTGTCTATCTCTCCTGTGGGTTCCACCATCAGCTCCACAGCGCACACACACACACACACACACACACACACACACACACACACACACACACACACACACACACACACACACACACACACACACACACACACACACACACACACACACACGCACAAAACACACTCACAGTGCTCTTGACTGGCAGGGAACAGAGAGAGAGAGAGAGAGACAGAGAGGAGAGAGAGGAGGAGATCTAGGGGAAGGGAAAAGGGGTGGTGGTTAGGGATGAAAACATGGAGAAGAGAGGGAGGGGCGGGATAAGGGAATTCCCTTAGCAGTTGTTATTGATTCCGGTGTTTACGGGCGAATAGTTTAGTGCCGTTTACAAAACAGAACAGATGCAGCCAGTGAGCAAAAAGGTAAACAATTGCTGTGTGGCGGGCTGCCAAATCCCCAGTCTGATGTATTAAACTCACGGTGAAGAGCATTTCCCCTTTGGCTGCACTTATTGCCACTTCATTTCCTCTTCGCCTCCATACGCATTCTCTCCTTTTTGCCATCGCTCCCCTGCTCTGTGTCTTTTCCTTTCTCTCTCATTCCCTCGTTTATCTTAGAAAAAAAAAACAGGAGGGTGTAGGGCGCTTTTTGCCGTCTGGCTATTTTCTGTCCTCCTTTGACCCAGGAGGCCCAGTTCTTCCTAACAGAGCCATTAGTAGGGGGAATTGCATGTGTCTGACATGGCCGAAAACCAATTATTAGACACTTTCTACCAAATGATGCCCAAGTCTTTGGGGAATGGGCAATCATGCAATAATTTAGCCACTGATTTAATTTCTCTCCAGCAAAGCATCTCTCCCTCTCTCATCCTCTGTCCCTCATTTTCCTCTCTTTCACTCATTCCGTCTCTCTGTAGTGTAAATCAGACCATCCAAATGGTGGTCTGCATCTCTAACCACACTGCATGACTGGCTTCCAGTTTCTTATCATGTGATCATAATGTGATGACAGGCATTCCTTGTTTGTGCAGATGTGCATGTTGTACAACACCCGCCAAAGGTGAGGTAAGCATTTGGTGTTGTTTATTCCAAAGAAATTTAAATAAACTTTGCATATCGCATCATAAGCAGATAGACCAGGGCTAGAAAGACACAGATAATATAAGCGGAGGAAAACGCATACTAGTGGCAAAAGAACACTTGTGATATAGCAATGATAAGACGATAAGAATATCAAAAGTAAAAATTAGGGAAGCTCAAGTAATGCCAGTAAAGTCCACTTTGAAATACAGGGACAGAGAAAAAAGCCTTAGGAAGAAAAATCAACAACTGTTTTTGAGATTTCTGGCATAATCTATTACAGAGTCAAGCAGATTTGGAGATCATCTGCACATTAAAAATAAGGAACATGTAGATTTTAAACAGTGAAGGATGTCTAAAGGGCCCATTAATATGATTGGAAATTAGGCTCAGGGTATTTGCAGGTTGGAGGATGCAAAATTTATGACTTTTTAAAGCATTTTTCAAGGCATCTTTGGTTAAATTTAAGACTTAAATTCATGAATACTCCTTGAAAAATGTTTCTGCAACTGATGTTCAAGCTGCTAAAGCTTATACATAACCACGAATTACAATTTTGGCAAATTCTTTACAAAGATTTCCAAAGCAAATATAGCAACATCATTTGCAGTCTCTGTGGATTTTTAAAGATTTTTTATTTTTTCAAATTTAGGATGATCAGATTTTTGACTTTTTAAGACTTTTTAAGACTTTTTAAGGATTTGTTGACAACCTGTAGGATGTGAACAGGTATATAAATATATCCTATCCTACTATTAACTTTTTAAAACCAAACATACTGTACATAAAAACAGCCAATAAAACAGTTAAGTAAGAACCCAAAAAAGAAAGAAACAAGTGTTTCCAGGCACAACAAACCCCGCTCCTCACGTGTATTGTAGCTTATTTTGGCATCGATCCAGCTGATGTCATCATGTCTATGTGTGCACTGATGTCAGCATATCAGTTACCTGTACATATGTGCCAAGTTTGAAGTAAATTGAAACAAAATTAATGTTTTTGTAGACATTTGAAATTTCGCCCATTACAAGTAAATGGGATAAGAATAAAAAATGTAAACTTTGACCTACTTTTCCCAAAATGTAATCACATCTATTCTTGGTCACTGGCAATCTATAAAATAAATATGGTATGAATATAACCAATAGTTTTGCTGCTACAGACGTGAAATTTCACCCATTATAAGTAAATGAGAAAAAAAAAAGATTTTAAATATTCATAAAGATTTTAACTTTGACCTACTGTTCCCAAAATGTAATCAGATCTATTCTGGGTCACTGGCAATATATAAACCCAATTTGGTATGAATTCAACCTATAGTTTTGCTGCTAGAGTGCTAACAATCAAACAAACAAACCAAACCAAAAATAATACCCCTTGCCTGCCCTTCGGGGGGCGGTGTAAAAACAGCATAATAGCAGTGAAAATGGAGTCTGACTTACAACTGATTATGGCTCAACACAACCTGTCCTGCATACTGTATTTCTCTAACTACTATACTACTACTTTTCTCAGACGCACCTTGATATGGATGTTAAGCAACATTCCTAGTAGCTTGTTGATTAATTTCTTCAAGCGTATGCATTTGTGTGTATTTGTGAACAACTTTGTATATTTATTCTTAGCACAGTGCTTTGCTCATGGGGCGCTACACGATGACGGCTGTGCACTCGTGTATGTTTCTTTCTGTGCATCTGCTTTCTGTGTATCCATGCTTCTTTGGGTGTGCGCTCTCATGTGGTGTCAAGCAGGGTCATGTGGGTGCCCTAGGGTGCTGTTTGTGTATGAATCTGTGTGTACGTGGATAAAAGTGCTACGAGCCACTGTGGACCGCCTGCTATGCCCAGTGACAGGCGGGGTCCTCTCCGTCAGTTGCGGCCCACTGCTCACTCAGACAGCCTTATTATGGGAAGCTTCCTGCTGCGATTCCCCAATACACATGCTGACACATGCACACACATACACATGCACACACCGCCCAAGCTCTGGTCTCCTGTGGCCCCGTCCCTGGGTGCTGTCCGACCAGGACACAGCAGGGGCCACCTGCCCTTGAAGGAGGTAGAAATATATAATATCTCTATTAAGTCACTTTACTAAGAGGGAGGTGCAGTGTTGATGGCTGTATTTCTGGTATTGACAGAGAAGCATTGTGAACTTTCTTCTGCTTCATGGGTTTTTTTTGCTCTGTGTGTCTTTGTTTTTGTCTCTCTGTGGTAATACTATAGTGACAGAGGGAGAGAGAGGGGGGTTAGAGTTTTGCCTCCTCTGACTGCTTGAATGAAGCAGCTTGGATGAAGAACAAGGAGGAATGTATTGTCTTGATGGGAGCATTTCATTAAAAACCACTTGTTTAATGCCCTTGTTCGTATTATTGTTTACAAGCCCTCGGCAAATCACACCGACTCTTCATCACAAAGTGCTGGCTGCTCTCAATAAGTCAGCCATTTTTGTCTGTGCTTTCTGAATAGAAGGTGCCAGGAAAATGTTCATATCCTTGAGCTTTTCAAGAGTGATACACAAAAGCCATTGTGACCACTCAGAGGAAATGGGGAAAAATAAATGGTACGCATAATACACATTCTCAAGGGCCATGAAACATATTCTTTTCTGTGATTTCATAGGGGCCATGATTTAGAGAAAATTAGTACTGACAGACACAAATACACAGATAAACACAACCAGAGAGTAAAGACCCGGCTCTTCTCATTAAGATTAGTAAACAACCTCTTGCTCTGTGTGGTAACTTTCTTAAACAAGGCCTTCTCATCATCTACAAGGACAAAGGAAGAAAGAGGCATAAAGAAGCATCATCCATAAACTGCAGACACATGTACCCATGTGTACACAGTCACACACACACAAACCCTCCTACCTAGCCCATAATTACATGGCAGCATGCGGGTGCACGTCCCTGGCTGACAGTGTGTATAAACTCAGGCAGAGATATGATCTAGTGAGGAGCTGCTCTTATTAAATATTAACAAACGCCATTCCCAAGTAGCCTCAATCCCCACAAGCACCTCCAATGCCAGTCAGAGCCTCAGCCGAGCTATCTCGCGTCACTACAGAACCTCTCTCCCCGCTGAATAGGCTGCTGTGCTTTCTCTAAGAAAGAGTTCAAAGACCCAGAAAGGGCGAGGAGGGGGTTGGCAGTGGGGATGAATGTGCTTGCTATACATGTTCTAACTCAATCCTTTTTTTATCTATATGGAGCTGCCAACGACGTCATATGGGGAAATTAGTCGAAGTGGAATTCAAATCAGTGCTATCAGAATGGGGCTGCAAACTGTTTGAACAAAATTTCACAACCCCGATTTCACCCCTGTGGACGATTGTTAGGGAATAAATTGTATGTGTGTATGTGGAGAAGTTCGAATAAAAGCGTTTGATGTCCTACAAAAACACAGATCTCCTATGTATACATATGCAAATTACAGATGCCATATGGAAATTTAATGATGCATTTTTAAAAGGGAAGCATTAACTGACTCTTGATCACACAATTTTCCAAAGAAGTTTGCAATTAATGTGCATATACAGGCACATGTGCACACTCAACATTGACTCTGAGACAAATGGGTAGATGCACACATCACGTGTTCAAAGGTAATTGAAAACACACATGCATACCCATCTGAGCATCAACCTGCACACACTCCATAAACAATTGTTTAACAATCACTAATGATTTTGGCATTAGTGTTTGTTAAACTCTTCTGTTATCTATATTTCTCTTTTATTACCTATACTTCTTCTATTATCTATATTTCAGGAGGAATAACTTCATACAATATTGACAAAAAATATATAATTGTTTAAACAAAGAAATTTGAATACATATTTAATTGTTTTAAAAAAAAGGGATTTGACAGAAATAAATGTCAACCCTTGTCCATAGAGGACTACAGCAGAAAATGCATCCCACTTTCTCCTACCATAATTATATAAAGCAAAAGGCACTAAAAACTCAATGTACAGTGCCTCGACAGTCTGCATGTGTACACACACACACACACATAGGGGCATACACATGCATACTTGGCCTACCCAGTACCCTGCAGAACTACTGAGGTGTGTTGGTAAAGTTTAAAGACTGCATTGTTCCTGACCAGCCAACCTGTCCAACACACTCCCCAGTCTCACTGCTCACCCCATTAGACTTGGAAAAGTATGAGAAAATGGGACGATCACAAGGAGAAGAAGTGGACAGCGGAGGGGTAAAGTAAAGGAAAAGAAGGAAAAGGATGAAGGGGAAAAAGGAAAAAAGAAGGCTAAGACCCTTTACATCTGTCTAGGTACAATGTCAGAGCCTGCCTTTGAGTTGGTGGGGTTAAAAGAGGAGGCAGATCTTGCTGTGAATGCTGTTAAATGGTTCAGTGGTTTGACAGTGGCTGATGCTACAGACAGTGCTGCTCCCTTGGGAGTCTCCCAGGCATGGCTCTTATCAAAATATACCTACTACCTGCTTCTTCTGCAGAAATAAACAATAACACAGCAGGAAGGAGGAAGAGATCTAAAGAGTCATTGGATGCTTATGAAAATAGAATCACTTTTTTTTAAGTATTGTCATAATTGTCTTGACAATTACGGGCATGGCATACAGCATAGACAGTAAAGTGTGAAAACAGATTATGCACTAATGTTCAAGATATGGCTCTTTAGGAGCCACAGGCATTGGGATAGTTGATATGTGGGTTCTGGAGCTTTTGGGGAGATACTTTAAACGGGAACAACACAAAAATGTAATCCCAGTTGTAGCCCTCAAAGCTGTGTTGCAGCTGATAGTCAAACACATACACACACAAACCAGCACACACACACATACACACGTAAAACCAGCACAGGCAAAACTGCTCCATTTTACCATCATTACACAGCACGGGTCCCCCGCTCCCTTTGGAGCCGTGTTCTGCCTCCGGTGCTACATTTGACGGTTTGTTGAGCGGCACGTAGGTGTAGGCCTCCGCCGCGTTACGTGATCAAACAGCCCAACTGACGCATGGCCAATTATCCTGGCTGCCTCCTCTCATCTCACGTTTAAGGAGAGGGAAAGTAAAAACCAGAGAGGGAGATGGAAGGAGAGCGATGGAGGGAGGGAGAAAGAAGCAAGGCTGGTGGTGTGTTTATCGAAGAATGGCAGATGTAAAAGCACTCTTCTCCCCATTCCACAGGGAAGCTGACATGTGCACCATTTTTGAAAAAGTAAACAATAGCTCACGCATTTTACTTTTTTTTATTGTGAATATTTACCCCCAGCAAGCTGTAAATAGGCCAAAACAAAGAGAATAGGGGGAATTAAGAATCAAAAGTGACATGGAGTGTGAAGGTCTGTGCTCCTCTCTGGTTTCAATATATAACATCGCTGCCTGTTCCATCAGACTGTGACAAGTTAGTGGAAAATATTAAAAGTACTTTTTTTCTCTCTCAAACATCCATCTGACTATGTATCAAGGTTGTGAAAATGTTGATTCTTGTCCTTACTCCTATGCCAGCTCTTCTATAAGCCACAGTTGATGTACACATACAGTTATACCACTGCTCAAAATTAACAGGGAAGTTATGATCGATCAATCCCCTTTCAGCGCTGTAAGGTCATAAGCTGTTTTCCGATGTCAATTTTGCTGCATGCCCTTGTTACAGCTGAGCTATGTTTACGTCCATTTACAGTCCATTGGTCAAGATGGCTTCAGTGCATATTGCCTTAGGTTCAAGGTGAAGCAATATATGAATTCTGGTCTAAACACACTATAGACAGACCTTGTATATAGCACGGACCTTTCTTAGGCTAAGGGTCCATCACAGTCAGATAAAGTATGTGAGTAAATGGTGTTTAAAACTAGTTTCATAAGAAGCCTTGGCCCTGCAAATGCTGCTCCTCTATATTTGTTGGTAAAAAAGGCAAGTGACATAGACAGGAAATAGGGCAGTAAAAAGAAAGCAATTACAAGGGGAACAGCAGTTACTGACAATCACTTACAGAGGCCTTGGCTCAGATCACTACACACTACAAAACAGAAAAGTACAAATGGAAAAGACAAAAATCACCTTTTACTATAGGAAGCAGGAGTGTAGGAAAGAGGGAAAAAAATCTAAATAGACTTTGAAAACCTATGAACATACTCTAGGAGACAGAGAAATCGAAATAATGAGCAGAAAGTGAAAAGTGAAGGGATTTTAAAAAATAAATCAGACAAACCACTCACCTACGGTTGCCCGGGACCTCGCTGAGTATTTCTTTATCTTGTTGCTGAGCGTAGTGTTGTCCCTAAGGGCTGCCTCACATTCTTTTTCCATCAGGGACGCCAGTTCCTGTGCCACAGTGCTGAGGAAGGCTGCGTTAAGGAAACCCAGGATGGTGTGCGGCTCTGCTAACCTTGACAGAACATGGAGCTCCTCTGTCAGAGCTTGGGTCAGCACTGGTACCACAGAGCGGAAGCCCACGGTCAGTCTGTCAAAGCCCGTCTCAATGCCTATTGTGGATTTCAAGGCTGAGTGCAGCAGAACCAGGACAGACTGGGCTCTGATGCCCTGGTGAAAGAATATCAACAGTGTCATTGTAGACTGACATGTTTACAATAGCAGTAGGCGATATTCCATGTAATAGGTAATAAATAAATCCATACCTGTATATTAAAATTAATTTCAACTAACCAGTTCATCAATCTTACACAGGAAGTGTTGGAACATCAACTAGAGTAAAATTTTGAATGTTTCACAAGTTTTCTCGCTATTTTAATGCACCTGGTAATGTGCAAGCGCCTCAGACTCAGGGTAAAGAAAGAACAGCTGTTGCAGACAATAGACCCGTTCAGGGATAGACAGGGTAGAAATACGTCCTGGTCCAGGATGCTCTGGGATGCGGGGAGACAGTCGATCCAGCAGGTGGCGGCGCAGCTGGAGACGCACATCATCCCACGCTGCCAGAATCTTGTGAAAATGGTAAAATAGTGAAGTAAAAAACACACAAAGGATGAACAACAACCACAGTAGTTTTTGTAACAAACAGCATAATCACTCAGTTCATTCAAAACAGGCTATTTCAACATATACTTAACTGCAGAACTATACAATAAATAATCTAATGCATTAACAGGTGTATATAATAACTGAAAAGTAACTGATTTAAAATGTGCATCACCTCTATTGAAGAGTCGTCTCTGACTGCATGAATGAGTGAAGGATGAAGAGAGGAGGATGCAGAGAAAGAAGGGGTGCACGGAAAGCAGACACCACGCTGAGAGGACAGATTCAGCAATAGTTCTAGTGTCACCTCCTCTTTCCCTTCTTCATCAGACCTCAGGTACTGTTGCTGAATGAAACAGAGGAGTAGAAATGCAAGGTTATACGACAATGCAGTGTGAATGTCAATTTTACAAGCCATTCCACAGCAGCAGCAAATTTGACCTCTGGAGGTCTTGTAAACAAACACACAATAGCTAAATGGTAATAATAGAATGTCAGTGAAATCGTTTGGGAATTAAGGATGCTCAGCAATGTAACTGAAGATAAAACAGTGGTAACCATCCATCATTCATCAGTCTTATTGTACTTTGCTCTCACTTACTCTTTGTGAATGTGCTTATTATTGACATTGTTACTATCACAATCAGTTAGGGAAATCATCAACAACTTCCTGTTTGATTACCAAAGCTTTAAGGAAGTCCATGAGATCTCCTGAGGCAACAGGCCTAGCCGTGGTGTGCAGTCTGAAGTTGAACCATTTCAGACATTCTGTTGGGCTTGGTGGGCGCTCCCCTGGCTGCGAGTCTCCCATTTTGGCCTGGAGCTCCTTCAACTGCTGTTCAATGCTGAGTGTCAGGCAAGATACACAGTATAAGTCTGAGTGCTACAGTAAAATTATGCAAGAGTATACATAATTCATTTCAGAGCACAAGACTGAGGCACTCAGCAAAAAAGACATAAATGTTTACCAACAACAAGAGACAAGAATAAAATATGAAGGAGAAAGAACATCTGCAAACAAATTTACAAACATGGCTTTTATTGTATTTTTTTATTCAAAATGGAATGTTTCTGCTTTGCAACTGGTTAGGAAAAAAGCACGCTCCAGGTGAATTTCCATCTTTTCACTGGACAACCTGACTGTCAGGTTTTTCTTGGAGAGTAGCTTCATTATGAAAGGAGACTGTTGTGAGATTACTACCACACCCAAATAAAGACCCAGGTGCTCCACATGCACATTGTGGAAAAAAAAAAAAACACAAAACCAACCACATTACAGTCATGCAAACACAAAAACACCACATTAAAGACACACATGGACCTACACACTACATCACATTTTACTCTCCCTCACTCTCATTCACTGTCTGTGCTGTGAGAAAAAAGATGCAGAAGCATCAACAGTAATGAACATAGACATCGATATATCAGCGTGTGAGTGTCTGCTAAGCATCTGGTGTGAAGTGGCGTTACAGGCATCGGCAGGCATCTGAGACACACGCTTCTTGCCGTCTCACGTCTTACTCTTCCCCTTGACACACATGCACACGCACAAACACAGCTCTTTTGATTTTAACAGACTGCATCAGCTATTCCGTTTCCTCTTTAATATGACAGATTAGAAATGACATCTTTGGGCCTGACATGTTTAGTCATTTCCATGCAAATCAATGCATATATATTTTCTCATGTAGGACTGTGCGCATACGTGTGTGTTGGTGTGTGTGTGTGTGTGTGTGTGTGCAGATCTACATACTCGGATAATTAAACATTCTGGTGTGTGCACTGCAACTGCATGTATAAATGAATGTGTGTGTACTTGATACTGAATCCAGTAAAACCAGAGAACTGTCAACTGTCAATAGTTTTTGTTCTTATTCACCTTTTTTAATATACTGTACTATGTTTATCAGACAAAATTAGTAATTTTGTGACATGGCTTCATTCTGTGTGTCTTGAGATTTGACACTGAACGGGCTAAATGATTAGTCAATTGTTAAATAATAAAAATAACACAATGAATTAGTTGCAGCTCTACATGCAAATTATTATGGCTGTCTGTCTTCACACGTTACTGTGTTAGTATACATGATGCAGAGCCAACGTGCCATTTCCCCATCAGACAGCTTATCCCCTACCACAGGTCTATAAACTGCCTCCTGCCTGCTCCTGGGCCATGAACACATCCAGATGTCTTACAATGGCAACACATTAAATAACCGTTCAATCTGACACACTTTCGTTTCAGAGGGGAAAATCGTAAGGGGATAAAATGTTATAGACTTTCACCAACCACTATCCTCTAGATTGAACACTGCCTAATGCCATCATTTTCTCTCTTTAACTATCTCCTCTCCTCTCTCTCCTTCTTTAGGCAGACCAGATGATACATCTCACTTTAATCTCTTGATACCAACTTGCTGACAGACAGGAACCCCGATAATACATTGGCTGTTTTTTTTTCAGCATTTTTGTCATGTTTTTCTTTCACCTTGTTAAATTATATGTGTGCATTCATGTATGTTATAGAAACAATAGTGCCTCAACCTGTGACAGATTGTGAGTGCAGCATCTCTTAACTATATTTGCCTAAAGCTCGCAAGCTGTAAAACACAGGTTCAGCAAGGCCCAAGCAAAACTAGTATGACTAAGAATTGCTTATGGCACTGTGTAAAATTAATAGAGGCGACTTTACCACTTTACTGTCTAGGAAAATGAACATTCTGGATACAGTTCAGTAAGATTTTCATTAAATATATATCTTAAAGAAATGTGAAAGTCAGCCTTGTAATAATTTTTAATTGTTAGCACAGATTTCCGTCATATGACAGGTCTTTTAATGAACTTTTGCTGTAGATTAACTGGTAGTGCAGAGCTCTGTATGTGTCTTTATAGTACATCATAAACATAGATGTTCATTCTGGGCTCCACCCCAGGACTTCACGTAGACAGCAGGTTTCAAATGGGCCTCCATCTGTAGCATTCTCCTCACTAAAGTTCATTAAAACTGAAAATGTAATTAGGCACTGTGTATATGAACCTGGTGTCTTTTTTTCTCGTTAGTTTTATAACAGAATAGAGGTCAAATTAAACTGCAGCTTTCTTTGTGAATCGTTCTCTGTAGTCTCTGGGATTCACTTTTGCCATATGTGAACAAAAGAGAAAGAGACTGTGGACTTAACACTGCTTTGCCTTGAAACCATTTGAAGTCATAGATTAGGACAGGGAAGAGAATGGCTCTTCCTACTCTCACACTAGTTTCCACCCTATCATCTAGATTCGCTCAACAAAACAACATACTCTAATGGCTACAGCAACAGCGAACTCTTTCTCACTCACCTCTTCAGATGCATTTTCAATCCATGGCTCTACCACTTTTCTCTCTCTCTTTGCTCCAAACTCTTACTTTCCTAATTTTCTTTTCTTTACTCTCGCCTTTCAATTACCCCTCCTTAGGGCCTTGTGCTGTAAGTTATAAAGTCAATGTGGATAGTCTGTGTCAAGAAGTCCATCCAGCTCTCCACAATGTTGCGACCTTTTGCCCGTTGGTGTGAAAGCTACCTGAAGCCTAATCAACTTGGTAGGATTAGCTGCAAACCTGATGACTTCCACTGCTGGCAGCTCAAACGCCAGGGAAAAAGACAGAAAGAGAATGGGAGAAGAGAAAGGTAGAAATGGGTAGAAAACAGAGAAATCACACAAAATAAAGCCATTCAAGTTTCTGAGGAAAGACGACAATGGACGAATCCGTAATGGCAAATACGCTGAAACAGAACTCAACAAAAGACCTGGAGAATGAGAAAAGAGGCAGAGGAAACTGGAAGGAAAGGATTCTTTAGGCCTCTTGACAAACATGTCAATCATCTTACCCTAACTGGCACACACACATACACACACAAACTTGCATTTTTACTGCTGAAGTGAAATCTAATTGTTTTTCTGACTGGTCTTGCCAGACAGCCGACACCGTAACTGGGCTCCCCCCAACATCCACCACTGCTGAGAGAGAAAGGGAGCAACCGGAGGTCTTTTATTAGATATGATGGCACATTTCACAGCTCCCTGACTTACAGAAACCCAATCCCGCGATTAGTCAGCGCTTTGACGTTATCTTAAGTTCCTTGTCAGAATTAATTTAGTGTGGGTGGGCTGCTGTGGGGCTGTCTGTCTGTCGCGCTCCGCTCCCCTCCGCTCCAACAGGAGGTGGGGGGTTGGAGGCAACGGGGGCAGGAAGATCCCTTTCAAATAAGCCCCAGCTTCAGTCAGTGCCAAACCAGCCGCCTGAGAACTAAATATCTCTTCCATCAAAGGGCCCCATTCTGCGAGGGGAAGGGGCCTTGAATGAACAGGCTGAAAACAGATCCTGTCCTGGCCCGGCCTGTCGGCCACTTAGTGCCCTCACCCCTGAGCCCCCCAGCCACCCAGCCTAGCCAATGATACCAGAGAACCGATACAGCTGATATACTAACTTAACACACGTGTCACGCACAGCTAAACACAAAATCAACTACATTCTGTGAGGACTACAGATCAGTATTTTTGTTCATTGAGAGGGAACCTTGCACGATAGACTTTAGGTTTTTGACTCTACCTGCTTGAACACATCCACAAAATCCTGATTATCTCAAACACTTGATACATGCACACACATACATCCAATGAAATTTAAAGTATTGATAGCCTGATCAAGATTGGCAGGCGACTAGTGAGAGCCATTTGCCTTGGCAGTGTGAAACTAGAGGTCTGTCTGCAGTCTCTTGGCCTGTGCTGACACTTCATTAGAGGTCTTTCCTGGTGGCCCACCACTCCCCACCCAAACACTTTACCGAGCCACTGTCCCATCTGATGAAAACTAATGGATTACAGCATTTCAATTTGGGGGAGCCAGCTCCGTTGTCAGCCTATCTTAATCTCCTTCAATTAGGGAGCAGCTCTTAGACAAATCTCTGACATCTGAGAACTAGGAGTAGGCCAGTCACTTTGACCCATAAACAGGTTGAAGTCCTTCACGGGTGTGGGCAGCACCGTCTTCCCTTTCCTCTCCCCTACTTCCGTAATTTGTCCCAAACACTGATAAGTCAATTAGGTAGCAGGTGAGTAGGCTGTCAATGTGTGTATGTGGGTGTTTATTCATCTGCAGCCCACCCTGGTTGAGGTAAAAGAGGGGCCTTGTAAGATTATGTTTGCCTGGATGTGTCTCGACATTATAAGGTCTGTCCTGAAGTAATCTGGAAGGAAGTTAGCTGGAGCCTGACTGAGACACTGACCAGTGTTCCCCTACGGCGAGAGGAGGATTGCCTTATTTTTAGCCCCATTCTCCATTATCTGGACGCTTTGTTCTCATAATGGTTATCCCTCTCCCATCTGCAGGAACACAAAATAACCCTTTAATGCTTAGAAAGCAGAAAAATGGCCCGGCCTTCGGTAATAAGCCTTGAATTACCTACCCAAGGGTTTTCGTTTCAAGATGTGGAATCTTCAATTATTATGTTCCCATTTAGAAGGAGGAAGGAAAGAAAGAGAGATAAAGGGAGGGAGAGGGAGAGAGTGAGGAAGGGATGAGTCCCAGACTAATGGTGCCAGAGTGAAGCTTTGTTCACTTGCTACATTTAGCTTGTCCTTCATCATCTGCCCTCAGCCTCACAACGCCACAAACGATAAAAGACCTGAAATATAGATTTGGTTTTTTCTTCTCTGGCCCTGTGTCATGCATCTTTATCAATCTATTTACGCTCTCAAACTATCCCCATCAGCCATCATTGACAGCCATCTATATTTCAGTCTTTGATGACACTGAGAAGCAGAAAATTAAATACAATTTCCAACACTGAGTTTTTCCATGAACCCAAGATAGTTCTTGTGTATTATAATAGTAATACAATTGACTGATAGGGAAAATACTACTGATGCAGTTCAGGGCTTCTGATAATAGATCCGACAACACTTTAGCCACAATGCAGTACTTCAAAACTCATGTCACATTCATGTAGCAAATAGTACATCCTTCTATCACCAATATCCACATTACTCTGTTTTCATTCAGACTTGGGTGTGTACTTTCAAGGTATTAGTTACATATATATGATACTCTACAAACAACAAACAAAAAAGGATAGTCAGATGTTCAGCTGTGAAAACTTATTTACTTAGTGTCAGTGTCTAGTTTAATGCAAGCAGAAGTCAAACTTAGGATTGAGTTACTGTGTACACTGCCACTGGTGTTGCCCCATGTCAGTATCAACAATCCTGCTACATACAAATAAGTAAAAAATTAAAGGTACCAACAAAATTAGATGTTTCAGAAAAGTGTTGGGGCACCTTGGATGAACACCATTATTCCCATACATATTCCCTCATTGGTTTTTGGATGACAGTGGAGAAAAGCACTGTCGAACATGTCAATCAAAATGTCCTATGGGTGTTGAGTTGGGTTGAGCTGTGGTGACTGTTAGAGTCATAGCATGTTATATACATCATTTTCATTCTCATCAAACTATTTGAGAAGCCATAATGCCCTAAAGCAGAAGGGCATTGTCATTTTGGAGGAAACTACTCCAATCTGGTATTTCCTTTAAATTGTGACATAGTGTTTTGACATGTAAGTATCCACGTAGGAATCTAACTGAGTGTAAACAGTTAAATAGTCAGGTTTTTGCCAGTAGGAATTTGCGATAATAACCAGGTTTCCAATAGTCACTGCTGCACTCTTATACCAAAGTATGCATTATATCATGCTCTATTTCTGTGGATGTTATACTCTGTTAGCTTCACTGTCATGTGTGTTTGGAGGACTTCTTTGTCAGCTGAAGTGCTACCTAATTTTAGCACAGCTTTGACACCATAGTTTGCATTCAACAAAAGATGAAACATTAGTAGAAAAAAAAAAAGGCAATACTCTGAGAAATGATAAGAGACCGGTAAAATACAAATGGGAGTTTCTTCTACAATAAAAATCTCAAAGAGAGAAATTTTAAGCTAGTGCTTTCTTAGTCAGACTCACCTGTTTGCATTGAGTTTCAGCTTTTCTTCTGTGTCTTTTAGAAGTTGTTCAAAGTCCAGCTCACTGGATACCCCTCTAAGAGGCAGCTCCACAAAAGCGTGGTCTTCAGGAAAATCTCCTGGCCACTCCATGTTGATGTGCAGGAAAAAGGAGCTAGAGGAAGAAAGGCAGAAACAGAACTTTTATGAAGCATTCTAACAGAATATCATAATACTGCACATCACCAACTTGAATAATGGAAAACATAGCAATTGTATCAGGATTAAATCGATCAGTGTAGCTGGTCAGCAGTTAACAGAGATCTGAGAGGTTATGTTATCACAGTTGAGACACCAACCACAAACATAGTCATGTGGTGTATTATAATAATAATAATAATAATAATAATAATAATAATAATTAGAAACTTCCTCAATTCTTATTGACAGGCAGAGACACAAATCAACTACACCTGAAAAAAAAAAAAGCTCATGAGGTACAAAATCTGTTTTCCTGCCTCTCGTTTCGAGCTCCCCTCCTCTCTCTTCGCAAATTCACTGGAGGAGGAGGAGGACCCCTGATCAAAATGCATTGCCTCTGCCTCTAACCATTTCCACCTACTGACACTACAGTGAGTTAAAACAGGGAAAAAAATAGACCAAATAAATAAACAATGAGGTGAGATGCTCTTCAGTCAGGGCTTTAAATAAACAACTCATCTCCTTACGTCTCTGCCAGAACTGAGGGGCGCCCCCCTACCCCGTGGTGCTTAACGATCATGCTAACAGCCAATCCCATGCCTGTGCCACGTTGCTGGGTCTCATATCAACATTGTCATCAACACAAGTCAAGTGGAAGGTAATGGAGAGTGTCTGTGTCAATTTGGCTTTCTCACACTCCGCCTCTCGCCCCTTCCTCATCATCTGCTCTGATTTTAATAATCCCTGTCAAACTCCAAACAGCTCCCCGCACTCCTCACTGCTTCTTTGCGGCTGCATACAGTCTATGCCACTCTCCCTGACAGGGCAGACAGGAAGCTCAACATTCATTTAGCTGCACAAAGGGAGGCCTGTCCAGCTGGACAAATATTATTTTCCTCCACTGACAGCCCCACCAGTTAAGCTTGTCCTTTATTATTTCTCCCTCTCTTCTTCTCCCTTACTGTTTCCCCTCATCATCACACTCCCTCTGCGCCAGTGTCTGAGAAGGAGTCTATATACAGTCATTGCTGAAAGGGAAGATTTTCAATCCAGGGATTAGGAACTCAACATTGTAATTATATGAGCTGAGCCCAGACAGTGTGTGTACATGTGATTTTAAGTCGTTATGTGTGTACCGCAATGCCGCACTTGTCTTTAGGTAGAATAGACAGACAGATGGACACACAGTCTGAATGTATACACTGCATGTCTGTGACGTGTCTACCTCCTGGTCTGCCAGCAATCATCTGTTGAAATCATAAGTGTGTACATGTAAGTGTGTGTCAGGATTCTCCCAGCAGCACACAGGGCCTCATTAGTACTATACTTTAAATCATGCAGTCTCCATTGTCTTGTCATTAGCTCTTTACAAAGCAGATGTTAGTGGAGCCCCTGTGTGTTTCACAGTGTTGCAACAGGGACACTGGGCTAGGCGCTGAGATGCTACTTGCCTGAGACATCCACAGCTATTAGAAAAGAAACACACACGTACAAACACACATCACTGTCCTATCTCTCTTACTGCTGCCTGTCTACTCCTGCTAGACTAACACACAGGCCCATTTACAGTAATGAGTTTGTCCTGAAATATTTAGCAGCACGTCCCCCAGGCCGCTGCTTTAAAGCCACTTAGAGCATGTCAAGTTAAAGTCAACATTATTTTAAAGGGGTACCTAACAGTCAGCTGTAAAGGAAACATAATAAATTAAATAGGTGCATATTCTAAGATCACAACACTGCTGAGAACTATCTAATGCATGCCCAGGGGGGAGCATGGATTTACAGTTACTGTGCAACCATGTGGTACTGCTTTTGACTGATTTTATTCTTGACATTTTAACTCCTGTCCTCCTTGCCATGGGCTTTAGTGTTATCTGGTTTGATAAAGTTATAATTTTATTATATCTAAGAGGCATTTCTATAGTTTTACTGGTATTTTTTTCCACTCCACGAAAATATGTAGACATAATATCTTCCTAAAATATGTTGTGTATGACTGTATAGGGAAAAAGAAAACAACTTATGGAATAAAAAATTCCTATGTGATCAGGTTACACTGAAGGAATGAATAATACATGATTAAATCCTAATATTACTTGTTGTTGCTGTTTTGGGGGAATAATCATCATCATTCAGTACTATTAAAGTACCCTGAGCAATGAGTCAATTATAACAATTGAAAAACAAGACAATATTGATACTTTGCTGCAGATCATATATTACTGCACTGACATTATCATGATTTAACTCCCCTAAAGTCCTATTACAATGCAACAGAAAACCAACTGGTATAAACAACAAACACATACACATAAAAGTTAGATAGTTTTTTCTCTTCTTTTTTCCGCCATGCGTATGATAAGCAGACAAATCAAAACATCATGGACAGCACACTGAAGAACTCTTTGCTCAATCAAACTTCTAATAAAAAATTGCTTTTATTACTAACATACAGAATTTCCTATCAGTAAGAATATTGTATGCTGTATCAATCACAAATCTCTTTGGAAAATTTGTTTTTTGCGATTATGGCTGAATAAAATTAACCTTACTTGACTTGTATTTGGTAAAAGATATCCATCTTATTTTCCTTTACCTTAAGGCAAAATATACAAATTACTTATCACAAATATAGAATCTGTCAATTTACAATATAATAAAATAGATAAAAGCCCTACATGATCACATATCAAGCTGATGGCAGCAGACTGTCTTTGCTTTGCTTCATCTATGATTAAATGACTAATGAATTATTAATTCACTGAATCAGCTTTGCTGTCCATTATTACTTTCTATTTATTTTCACCTCAATAACTATTTATTCATTTCAGAGAAAGAGCTTAACTTATTCTCATTTAATATAATGTATGTTTATTAGCAAGTTATAAAATAATATCATCATAAGTTTTTTCTAGTCATTCGTGTATGGTGGCAGGTATACATAACACCACGATCAGATAAAGCTGAGACTATATGGGGTTATTAAACTGAAGAAACTGAAGGTTAGGCTATTTGTTTGACATGTTTTATTTGGCCTGACAGTAAGGCACATACAGTGTAAACTGAAAGAGGATGTAGATTTAATGTCTTGATTACAGAGTTAAAGAATCACGTTGTATCTACAAGCTTTATCTTACATAAAACCAAAGCGTAACTCTGACAGAAGACATAATTTGTGTATCCTACCTCTTGTAAGCTCCTTTAAACGTATTTTTCGATAGAGTGATATTCCATCGTTGAAAAAAATGTGAACACCATCACCCGAAACCACCTATTTCTGGTATTTGTCTACATTGTAAACATGTAGGTAGGACAGATATAGTAAACAGAGGCAGTTCTTTACCAGATATGCTGCCTCGTTAAATCACATAAATGATAACGATAGACAACATTTCCCCCGGTGTCACTGAATGGTTTAATATACGTTGCATTACGCAGTGACTGAAAACAAACGTGTTACAGCTTAAGCACCTTCTCTAACCCTAAACCAAGTTGAAAAGTCATCAATTGCACCAAATATCCCAGCTGTTTCTGTCGGTTCTGTGTAATATCCCGTTATTTTGCTTATTTCCGGGACAGAAAGCGTCCGTGACAACAACCCGGAAGTAACTCTGTGAAAACTTCCGCTCGTTGGTGCGGTCCAAATAACAATATTAATAGGGGTAATCGGTCCATGATGGTAAATAATACGCAATATATTACAGTAATAGGGGATATATTTTTTGTAATTTATTAATTTTAGAATTTTATATAATATTTTTGTGGAAATATTTACATTTGAAAATTGTTAATGAGAATATTATATTAGCTTAAGCACACACAGACACCCCCTTTTAAAGAAGTTTGCAAAACAGTGAAGCTGTCAACCACATGACAATTACTGATGGTTAAGTCGCTAAAATGTTACACACCTCTCCCCTGTGATGTTTCTTGTCAGCGTAGAAGTTGTTTCGGACTGTGTTTGCGCTGCCGAGCGTATTTAGGTAAAAATTCACCCATAGAGATGTAGCGATCATTTCTGGTATAATCGGACGCTACTGTCAGATTTGGCGCGACAACACGAACTGAAAGACCAGCCTTCGCCGCTGTTTTGTGGGATGAAAAAGGTATCTGACTAGTCCCCTGAATTAAACTGGAAGGCAAACACCGATGACTGATGTTATGTAGTTATCAGTCAGCTTTAAGACAGCCTGTACATTCACGTTGCATGTTCTTCAGAGGTTTTACAATACTTTTATAAACTTGTATTTTCTTCAAATATTTCTATGTAATGCTACGTTACACCCTGTTGCATTTCAGAAACAGTTATTGTATTTTAACTCCTCACTAGTGATTTTTTTCCCCCATATTTACCTTACCCAGTAGTACGCCAAGTAGTATACAATGTTTCTAAATGTTTTATTAGTCATTAAATGGACTTGGATGTGTAATTTAATAACAGAAAAAATATAATTTAGTATTCTCTAATAACACTGAAAGCAGCCAGTGTAATGGATACTTTATAGTACTTTTTTGGACTATTTCTTTTGCAGACAATCATTTTTAATGGAGCATTTCTACATTGTTTTATTTTTATTTTCACTTCAGTAAAGGATCTAACTTCCATATGTTCAGATGCATTTTTTTGCATTTAACTTTACTACTTTGTCTATTTTAATTAATGTTTGATTACTTGACTGTCCTTTAATATGTTATGCAATCAAACAAGAGCTACACAAATATTTTTTTCTGCAGTATAGCTTCTTTCTCCACTTCCATTTTGTTGACTCATTACTCTTTTCACTTGCTTTTTTTTTTTTTTTAAAGCATGGCAGACTGCACACATGTTTTCCAGATATCTGGGATCAAGGACCCTGATAAAAAGAAGATAATAGTTCGAGGAATCCTTAAGCTCCGTGGAAGATACCTAGGTGGCTCAGTGAGTACATCTGCTGTCAAAGAACCTTGGAAAGATTCGGGCACTTAACACTGTCTTTAGAATACTTGCAAAATAGCAGTAAAATTATGTGTTTTGTTTTAAAAGAAATGATGTTTCACTCTGAAAGTGGTATTGGATTTCCTTCCTGCTGTTTTGGAGGCCACAGAAGTAGCTAAGAGATGATACATAGATAATGTTTTGCTCAGACATGTGCAGTGCTGAAACCTCCCATGTGGTTGGTGTTATGGAAATGCTGTGTCACACTCTAATCCTTTGAGATAAATAAAACACACCTCTAGCTGACTGCACTTCCTCTTAGTGGTGATGTATTCGTAGTTTGTGGTTGATACTGAATTTATCCAACTGTCATGAAGTGTACTTATGATGTCTGTCACCCAATAGTATTTCAGTATTACTACAGTATTTAGTGACTGAGGTCTGATCTTTTATTACCTCCGCCAAGGAGGTTATGTTTTTGCCAGGGTTTGTTTGTTTGTTTGTCTGTTTGTCTGTCCGTTAGTGTGCAACATAACTCAAAAAGTTATGGACAGATTTTGATGAAATTTTCAGGGTTTGTTGGAAATGGGATAAGGAAGAAATGATTAAATTTTGGTGGTGATCGGGGGTGGGGGGGGCCCATTTCCAACAAATCCTGAAAATTTCATCAAAATCTGTCCATAACTTTTTGAGTTATGTTGCACACTAACGGACAGACAAACAGACAGACAAACAAACAAACAAACAAACCCTGGCAAAAAACATAACCTCCTTGGCATGGGGGGGGCCCACAGGGGGGGCCACTGATCAGCCTTGGCGGAGGTCTGCGCTCTCCGAGTGCTTCTAGTTTACAAAAGTGTTTTGGCTGTTGTAAAGCATTACTGCACATCTCATCACTTGGGATATTTTATTTTAATACTACTTCATATGTGCAAGGATTTTTTTTTTTCTTTACGGATGTCTGCCTGTCTGTCTGTGTTATGTGTTATATTTACATGTGATGATTATCTTGCAGGTCTATGAGCACTCCAGCACCCACCTTATAATCCCACAAGTTTTGTCTAGTGAGAAGTTTTTGGCAGCTTGTGCAGCAGGTTAGTGACACAGTGTTTCCTTTAAATGAAATGAATAATATTAAGATTAAATAGGGGTCAAAATCAACATAACAATGCTGCATTCAGTTTGTATAGTTTCTGCTTTTGTCTTACACTTTCAATTCCTTTCAATTAGGAAAATGGGTTGTGACCCCAGACTATGTTTTGGACAGTGTTAAAAATGGATTCTGGCTCTCAGAGGGGCCCTACGAGGTGGCTTTTTCAACAGCTACAATATCTACATACTACCCTGCCAGACAGTGGAGGGAGTGGGTGACCAGTGGGAGGCTAAGAGGGGCTTTCCAGGACTGGAGAGTTCTTCTGATGGTCCAAGAACCCACACGCAGGGCTATGTTCAACCGGTAAGATGTTATATCAAAACTATAACAACTATATCAACATTTTTCTGAGGTCTGTTTTTCTGTTTTGACCATCTGTACAGTCTGATGATAGACTTAATTTAATCAGAGCCAGTGTGTTGTGTTTTTATGATGGCTAAGGTCTAATGTTTTCTGTTGTTGTCTATTGTATTGTTTTGAATTGTGACCCTATATGAACATATTAAGTGCCTCTTGACTGTTTCCTGAGAGCACACTTGTAATTTGTAGTTCTTTAAATCCAAGACCAAAACTCTCGTGGAAGTCCAACCTACCAGCACAAGTGTCTTGTATTAAGGTTAATCTAGTGAAGTCATTTGTTTAACCCGTTGCACTGCTGCGTTCACTTTGTAAAGCTAAGTTCCAATCATTGTTTCATTTCCCCTCACTGACTTCCCCTCAACCCTTCGTAATAGGTAACCGCACAGGTCACATGGAGGCTACTTGGAGAGTATAGGGAAAGTGGGTGGGGTTGGATAAATATAATACACTGCTTCCCTCCCCTTGTTTAGTCACTTCCCAGATGCGCAAACAGTCATTGACAGATCACAAAGGTGTAGGTTTAATGCAGCACCATCTATAGTCACACAGAAACCCTATAACCATGAAAAAACACTTGAATTTGAACAAGAATTCTAGCTATTAAAATGCTTCCTCAAGCCAAACAACATCAACACAGGCAGCAAAAGAGTAGATGAAAAAGTTGTTACTAGGTTAAAAAAAAACTGTAGAGGCCCAGGACTATAAAATTATTTAAAGGAGTGATGTTTAGCTTTTTTAAATGGAATTTTGCATTTTAAAACATTTCCCTGTGGTCTACATAAACTGTAAATGCTATGCTTGGGTCTGAATTCTTCATTAATTAAACTTCACAGGCTCATCTTCAACCTTATTTCTGAGTAATGACAACAGAAAGGTCGTTTTGAGCACTGGCCCTTTAAATGCACATGAGCCACTTCATGCCCCACCCCCTCCAGGTTGTTGGCTGTGTTGCTCCGTACAGTTTAACCAACAACTGAACATTTAGGTAATCAGCTCGAAGTTTGGACATATTTTCAGTTTTTACTACAACCGCTGCTGCTGACAAACAAATATGGCGTACTCTGGGAAATGTTCCTCGGAAGTCTTGACCTTATTTATGCAAACGTCGTGATGTAAGTAGTTATAGATGTAACAAATTAAGCAGGAATTAAAACAGGTTGTAGAAATCCACTCTTTTTTTTGCCAGAATTAATATAAAGATAGCTGTGTAGCACCTGGAGGGTTCAAATTCAAACTTTTTGAACTATTAGGGTCCACAAATACACACATAAATATGCCAAAGACTACTAAAAGTGGGTTTAGCAAAATATGACCCCTTTAATGAAAAATGAAGTGAATATTTGACGATCAGCTCTTCTCTTCACAATTGTGTGTATGCATTCCATTTTGTTTACACTCCTTATTAACTGAAGCATTACCATGATCAAAATGTATCCATCTTCCCCTATTATGTTGATAACTCTGGCAGCCTGAGCTTTATGTATGTCACTCCACATAATCATGGATACATTTTGTTGCATTGCCGTTGTGGGTGATACAGATCCCCTCAGCCCTTTGACTGTCATTCTCAGGACATTCTGTACACACGTAGCTGGGTATTTATAGAAACACATATTTCCCCACTTCCATTTTCAGTAATAACATTGTACACGCCAGATAGTCAAACAGCAATATTTTTTTCCAGAAATAAACATTTTCACACACCTAAACTGGAGTTTTCATGTGGATGAAAGTCCAAAACACAGTAGAAAATATCAGTTTTTCCAGTGTATATAGTGACATTTTCTAGGATTGAAACAACACTTAAGATGGCTGCAGGGAATCCCCCAAGGGAAAGTGAAAAAGGACAACTTATTGGAGTGTGTGTACCTGGAAAAAAGTCTGTGACTGAAAACTTACACATTGAAACATTTTTGTACAGACTTTTTCAAAGGTTTGTTTCCTTTTTTCATGTATAAATGAAGTGTTTCTGAGACAAGATAGATGAGTCATACTTTATTCATTTACCAGGCTCTTAAAGGCTGGCAGGGCCACAGTTTACCACTGCCCTCCCTCTCATGCCTCCATCACTCATGTCATGGCCAAACCAGTAACAGAGGACTCCAAATCCCACAATGCCCCTTGCTACCCTGTTAGCTACATTGTCCAGCACCTCTTTGGGGTAAGTGAGATCTTTATTTATCATCAAATATCTAGCCTATTACATAAAACATGCTTGGAATTTGTATTCCTGTTCCTTTTTTTGGTGTAATTGTAATTAACTCAATTGTTTTTTGTTTAATGATTATCTTTAATATTAATTATGTGACTTTGATGTTATGGGATTGTTGTTCACCTAACATTCAAGCAAACACTGCAGAATTGAAACTGAATCCATACTACCTTGAATATACCAGGATTTCTCATGTCTTTCTATTCGTTGTGTGCCTTTACCAAGGGAGGTTGTGATCACTGACATGCTAGCTTTTATGCAAGAAGTATAGTGTTAATTTTAGTGGAAGATGCAAAGACATTAGTCACTTTATGTGGCAGGTTCTTTTGTAGTGAGTCTGCATTTACTCAAAGGTGAGTGTGGTTTGTTTAAAGAAAAACAAACCCAAAGAGCTTTTTCTTCTTGTACAGAAAGAATGGATAGAGCCAGTCCTATTTCCAGTGACGTGGCTATTAGCATTCTAACAGTCAGTTAAACTAGTGACACCAAATAACGAAAAGGAGGAAAACATAGGAACACACTGTCATTTTTTGGTTTAACAATATTGTGGACTGAAAAAAACAGTGGACTTTGCCCTCCACATGCCCTGCTTGTTTTAATATTGTGTATCGTGTCAGTGTTCAGACTTAAAAAAAAACTTCTTAATGTGTTCCGATTCTTATTTGGCAGAAAATTTGTGGAAATATGAATATCACCATAGCAGATGATATTCTGACTGAGACAAGAGAGACTGGTTCTGTTGACTTTTCTAAGCTGGAAACAGAACTAAAGGACTATGCCATCAAACAAGAGGTGTGTATTTGTTAGTAGAAGCATGTTGGAGAAGCACTGAACCATTTTTACCTCATTAAACACAACCCATAGTGAAAGCACAGTGTTCATGAAATGCCTTATTACTGAAATACCTTTCTGTCTGTATTTGATGCATCTGAGGCCTTTTTCCACAGGGCCAGTCAAGACTGCACTTCATTGAATTTCTGGGTTACCATGACCCGCACCGACCACAATCCCAAGTAGGCACACATACATAACTGCTCCACACTCCTGATCACTACTACACATCTCTAAAATAACTGTGTTTCATCAAGAAGATCAGGTCATTCAATTACCTTTATGTCATACATTTCAATGGAAAGTGACACGGAGAGCAAGGGCGCATCATACCCAGGTCACTGATTTAACCACTACTGTCAGCTGATTTGAGAGTTTTGATTGGCAGGCCCATTAACAATACTCTCCACTGTCCTGTCCATACCTTACCCAAGTGGATCTCCATAAGATTGCTATTATAAGAGCTCATGTATTTCCATTTTGTTCTTTCTGAGTCCATATGTTATTTGCCAATAACTGACAGTCTGAAATGACCCCCAGGAACTTTTGATGTCCATTCAGTTCCTATTTCCATTACCCTTCTGCCCTCCATTTTTTTTTTTCAATCTCTCCGCCGTCTGTTTCTTTTAGCACCATGTTTTCTCCTCCTCTCCATATTCCTGTTAAGTTTCCTGATTGATCCTCTGGTCCTCTAGGCAACCGAAACAGACTTCAGCAATGTCGGTACTATGATAGAATGTGGGTTCTTCATTGAAGCTTTGGACTCGATCAGAAGTGCTGTGTTCCCAGGCCTGTTGCCACCAGCACCACATCTGGTTGCCCTCCT
Organism: Sphaeramia orbicularis; assembly: GCF_902148855.1. Taxonomy (NCBI): domain Eukaryota; kingdom Metazoa; phylum Chordata; class Actinopteri; order Kurtiformes; family Apogonidae; genus Sphaeramia; species Sphaeramia orbicularis. Next base: position 29,728,046 of record NC_043965.1, read on the forward strand.
AGAATATGCACAGCAGGTAGGACCAGAATTACCAGGCTGTAAAGATTCCTACTTGCTGCTTCATGTGTTCCAGCCCCTTAAAGAAAGCATAATCTCCATCAAATACTTTGTTTTTATTTTAAAGTTTTGATAGCTGTTATATGCAATTTTATCGAGACCATTGGACTGAGATGTCATCTGACAGTGTTACCTTTTATTGTGTTACAGGGTAATGCTCCATCTGTTTTCCTGAGAAATTTTCAGCAAGTCATGTATAGACTGCTCATTACAAATCCTCCCTGGCTGGCTCCCAATACGGTGAAAAAATATTATGCCCAGGTGTTGCAGTGTCCTCGGTGTAAAGCCGGCCCGTGGCCTTTTCTAGAAACCATCATTAGGTAAACTACTGAACTTGTGCCACAGGATATTTTCTGTCACTAATAATTGTACATTCTCAAACATCCTTTTCATTTATGAGCTTAATGATATGTATTAAAATGTATGTATCTACTGTTTCTCCATGTGTGTGTTTTCATTCAGTTACTGTCTGTCAAGAGACGACACTTGTCACCCGCTCCCTGGACCAGTCCTGCCAGCGCTGTTGCATTTTCATAGGGACCTTCTGGCATTTTTTCTCAAGCTTTTCCAGGGGGAACTCCACTCTGTCACCACTGGGTAACAATTAAGATATAAGCTGTGGTAAAGATGCTGCCATCCGTTGTTTACTTTAACTGTGTGGTCCATTCTGTTTATCAATTGGCAACAAGTTCTGGAGGGGATTTGCAGCTGATTCAACATGCAGTTCCCACAATGTGATTTTTTTAAGGCAATGGCTACTGCCACAGTACTGTGGCACAAAATATCGGTTTGTCAATTGCCACAGACCAATCAAATGTTAGCATTTGTACTTGAGCCAATCGGGGACACTGTTACATGAACTCATTCACCTCTTGTTGCCACAGTACTGTGGTCATATATGGTGTATAATTCAGAACATTCTTTTGTGCATTTTCCTACCACAGTATTGTGGCAATTGATGGAAGAAACAACAAATTGGTGATGGTATATAGAATAAATACTCTGTATGTTGTTTTATGGTGTTCTTTCCTCTGGAGGTGTGAGGAGGTGGGCGGAGCTACATGTTAGATGCAGTAGTGTGCTGTGTGACTTCTCAGTTCTGTGTCAGTTGAGTGCTGTGGTCCTGTGGAATTCTGCACTCTGAATGTTGTCCCAGTAGCTGATTTATATCAATGTTGGATTTACCTACCAGCGCCCCGCACCATTAGAAAAAGAAAATGCTACTCCAAACGGGAATTAAACCCAAATCTTCTGCGTTGCAGTCCGATGCGTTACCGCTAAACATCCACTGTGTCGCAAGTTGACCTATTCACTATGTGATTGCCTTGGTGCTTTTTTGGGACGTAAGTTACCAGCGTAGACATGATATAATGAGGGCACTGATTGGCTCTGTGGTAATAAACAAACCGATATTTTCTGCCACAGTACTGTGTCACTAGCCACTTTGTTTTTTAAGGCAGTGTTTGCTGTTATGTATGTGTAACATTTGCTCTTCTACCTTTCTCTGGTTCAGGGAATATGTGCTTCTTCATGGATCAGGAGTCTCTCAGGCATTGGCATCAGGGTCATTGCTGTATGGATCCTTCTGGACTGTGTGGGAGCGCTCCACCCTGTTGTCCAGTGCTGTGAAACGACTAACTCAGCTCCTAGTACAGGCTACTGCAGAGGTAAATATTACAGGACACACCAAAATTAGGTGTATTGTACTTGATTAGGTTACATATTTACCACATCTTGCATACTTCTGCTGAGCCTGAATGTGAATGTGTTTCCTTCATAGGACTACACTGAGGGGGAGGACAAACGGACTCCTCTTATGGTAGACACTCTAGTAGATCTCCTGTCTGTGGTAGTGGAGTTTTGGTGTCAGCATCACTACAAACTGAACCAGCACCTAGTGGAAAAAGGCCTGAATGACCTAGCAGAGCATTTCGCTGTACTCAGCCAGGGTATGGATTAAAAATAGAAGTATGATTTCCTTAGTATGTTCTCAGAGTGTTAGAAGAATAAGAAATAAGAAGTGGTATTTTGTTGTTTTTCTTTTTTGCATTTAATCTGCGTTAATTTACTGCTAAAATTGACTAGAATATTAACATGTATAAATGTATATTGTAACATGTATTAGGCGGTCTTTACCTTTATTGTTTGAGCAAGACTATGACCACACATCTACATATACTACTACAAAGACTGAGAATTGCATAACTGGATTATACAGCAAATATGTAAAGAGTATTAAAAACAAAAATGTATTTCAGAAAAAAAAAACAAAACATCTGAATATTGTAGAAGCTTTATGGGATCATCATAGAAAAAATGATAAAAGACCATGAAAGCCTTCTGGGACATTCTGAAGGTGTGTATTAACACACAAGATTATCTAAAAAAACTCAACCCAAGAGATGAAGATTTACCAAATCTAAATGGAAGGCATACTAAATACTGACTTTATGTGCAGAAGCTGTTTAATTTGGATTTTTTTATTATGTGTTTAAATACTGTGTACTTCCTTCCTTCATATTTTTAGTTAGAAATAAAGACCCATGCCCATTACAGCAACAAACCTTAAGGCTTCCTAAGACTTTTGCACATAACTATATAAATAGAGGTGTATTTTATTTTCAAATGTGAAAATCTTATGAGTAGTAAATACAATTAAGTCAAGCTAAAAGCAGTCATTTTAGGTTGTATTTTCTTATTTGTTTTAATCATCAGGAACTATTTGTAATACTTCCTGTTATGTCCTAGATGTGTCTGCAGTGGTTCTGGCAGAGCTCGTTGTCAAGATTCCTTCTACCAGACTAAAGCTGGTGATGGCTGATGCTATATTCAGGAATCTCTGCTGCAGAAATGCATCCACTGTGGGAGATGAACCCCTCTCTCTCAAGAAAATGGTGTGTGTATTTCATTCTTGGGTAAATAAAGTATTTTAATCCACCCAATGCATAACTGATTTTAACAGTTGTTGATGAATACAGTAGTGTTAATTTGTTTCATTTTACACCATCCTTATGTTGTAACACTAAACAGACATAAAACACAGATGTTCTGCATTATTTAACTTAGCAATGTGAAAACTGGTATGGATTGCATTACTGTTCAGTGCTACACAGACACGATTACTGATGTGGCTGACCTATTATATTATATTGCAGTGAAAAATGTCACACTCTTGCATAGTTTGTGTCTTTGAGCCACCTCAGCTCCCTAAACACACACACAAGCACCCACTTAAATATGAAGGCACTGTCTAACCTTATGTGTGTGGGTTTTTGACAGGTGCTGTATTACCTGCCTGCTCTGGAAACTTTAGCTCAGAGTCCCAGTGGTATTCGCCTCAGGACTGAACCCACCTTCCACAGCAGCACCAGCATAAGCACAGACTGTGGGTCAGTTACACACATCATTCTGTTTATGCTGCTTTTGCCTTATATGTGCATTTTTTGCAAGCACCTTAAATAGCGTTTCCCCCCATAAATACATCATGTCAGAGTTTTCTGCTCTCTTTTAGACCACTAATTAAACTGTGTCTTGTTTCTTCTCTTGTAAGCCAACTTTGCAGTGCCTGCTTGTGTTTTTGTAAAAATATCTCATCCAGACTTTAATCTGGACTGGTCTGGTTTTGCTGCTTCTTAAAAGGGAGAATTCCTCATTACTGTTTAATTGTTTCATTTTATTTTTAGGGACCATATATAGTATTATGCATAAATGTTGCCACATTTAGGGTAAAGACTCATTTTCATCTGCAGTCATACTTCAACATACAACATATTGGACAGATGAGACAAAATGCTTGACACAGTCATACATCACACATAATGGTCTACACATTTCAGCAGCGTAAGTACGTTTGATGAATTTAAAAAAAACAAACCTTTTAAATGCCAAACCAAAAAGTATCTCTATATATACTACAAAGGTAAACATATGGGATGGATTACACAGTCAGTGGTTCCAGAGTGGAGTAACTTTAAGCAGATTTTTCAGTTTAACTCTAAAGCTACTGATGGAATTACAGCTCTAGATGTTGCTCAGTAATGTGTTCTAGTGAGATGTATTTGTTTCACAGAGAAAGCTTAAGTCAGGGGAGCAAAAAAACACCAAAATCTGACAACACTCACATTTTCCATCTGCAGCTCTCTTCACTTAGCCCAAATCAAAAAGGTAAATGCATATATATAGAGGACCTGGCATTGTTTCATGCCGTTGTTGAGAAGTGGCACCACTTTTCCAAATATCAAGACATAGAGAGAAGTAGAGTTGTGTCCAGGTGATGCTCTAGATATTTAACTCTGTATTTTTCTGAAAGCACTTAAACTTGGGATTCATGGAGTAGATTTTTTGTTTTTCTAGAAATCAGCTAAATCAGCTTTCTTTTCAGTTTTGTAAATCATGCTGTCCTTCATCCTACCTTTATGGTAGCTTCTGTGAATCATTGTTTGGGTCAATATATAATTAAGGGACTTTTTGAGTTACCTTTACTGGGTAACATGATAGTCGACAGGTATAGTCAACATTTTTGCTGTTTTCAGGCCTAAAATCGACATAACCATAACACCACATGGCATTTTTACAGAAAGACTTTTCTAAATGTCATATGTACAATTGAGTAAAATTGAAATTGAAAGTTATGAAGATATTGTAATAACACTGTTGACATAAAAGTGTGATAAATACACACTTGCCTCACATGCTACTGTATATTAAATAACTAAGAAAGAAGAGAAGAACATATCTTGGAGTCTTGCCAGTGTTTTCTTCAGGAGGAAATGACATGTGGAACAGGTCATGTGATTTGGAATTAACACACTTCTTTGAGAGGTGTGTTTGTAATGGGTAACTTAGATGAAAGTCATTTCTTGGACACGGATATAATTTGTTATTTTCCATATAAAGTTGTATATATTGCCAAAAAAGGAATATCTGTCATGATTATCTCAATTTAGTGAAAAGAACACAATCCAAACAATTTTTGAATAAGCTCATTTTATTTTTGTTTAGCTAATTAGAAGGTCATTGTTATTAAATTTGGACATTGTTTTGTTGACATTTTAGTATATCTAGTCATTTAATAATTTTTTATGAATCATTTATTAATAAATGAGTGATGATGTGATAAATGAGTTTCCGTCATTAAATAATTATGGAATTTTTAAAGACATGATCATAATGAACATAAAAAACAGTTTTGTTTTGTTTTTTTTTTACTTTGAATAAAGAGGTATGCACAATATATCCCATGGACTTTAAAAGTCCCTCAATTATATAATTGACCCGTTTTCCTCTTGATACCTTAAAATTGAAAACTACATAAAACCTAAAAGATGATTTCTCAAACTCAAAGTACAAATAAAACTTCTTATACACTCAAAACTAAACTCAAAAAACAAACTCTAGTAATAGTGTACACCGTGTTGATCATACAATTCAAAGAGGGTATGTGGAAAAACTTCTGACTACAAGTCTGGATGACTTTTTCAATTGTTTTTTGTGCTTCTATTTGTAAAAGTGCAAAATTCTCAAAACAAACAGCCCACTCCACCTCCATTGTCAAGTTTTCACTGTTATATTTAGGGCCGAAGAACATGAATTAACACAGATGGAAAAGTGCAGGCCGGTGAGGAACGTTGACTGGCAGGGAACAAAGGAACACCTGGATAGAGGAGGAGTGTGTGAGTGGGGGTGAGGAAGAGTACAGATGCATGAATGGGAGGACTGAGGGGAAGCTGGAGTGAGAGGCAAATGGAGGTCAGACGGAGCGTGAGGAGCTGGCATGTGATGGGTCATGCCCAGGTCTGATCCTATCAGTGTGTGCTGGCTGACAGGAGGGGTGCATGGGGAGGTTAGACCCCTCCACGCACACACATTGCTGGGTCTGATTTGGACAAGAAACTGACAGATAGATAGACGAGGATATCCCATCAGGCCTTTGTGTCTTCCCTTACGAACACCAGCTCTCGGCTTTCACCCCTCCCTCACATCTCTTGATCTGCCCTTGCATACTAAATCCCTCTGCTGTCTTGAATGCAGTCTCACACACATGCACACAAACGGGCATACACACACACACACACACACACACACCCACACACCCACACACTCTCTCCCCATACCCCATATCAGACATCTGCTGTTCCACCAGCAGGTATTTGGCCTGGAGAAGGGCAAGAGTCACCAGGGAGCAGGTTCATACGAAGGCTACTGGTTCATGCGCTGACCAGACCCCGCCCCTTCCTCCAACATTGCTCCCTTTTACTTTCAGCCAGTTTTAAGGTTTTTCTTTATTTGGGCACAAAATCGAGACAGAATTACACAAGGAGTACTCTCTGTAGGATTGAGACAAAAAAAAAAAAGTCAAAGGCCGCCCTGAAATAATTTGATCCTAAAAGAATAACAAGGAATTCAGGAACATAAATAGAGGGCAGAAATAGAAAGGGAATCTTGTTTCTTCATTTTTGAGGTTTCATTTTGTGATATTATGCAGCATATTTGCATAGTTGTTGACACTCTTAATCAATTAAAACATGTTATGTGAAAGATGCATCTTGACACCCTCCGCGGTCTCCGCACATTTTTAATTCAATTGTCTGTGTTGGTTCAACCCAGTTACACAAAAGAACTATGATTCAGTGAAATTATTTAAATGTGTTATGTAAGAAATCAACTATAATTACTGTTAGAACATTTGTCACTAGTTTATAATGTTATAAAAGATAAAGGAATTTTTTAAAAAAAAGAGTAAATATAAATAGCACAAATGAGGATGTGGTTTCAGTTGAGATGTGGGGATGTTAAGTGGTTTCAGTTCCGTTTCATCTGCCCTCTCAAGCTGTCAGTGAAGCACAAAACAAAAAACCTGGCAAGATGTTTGGTATTAGATTTATGAAAAAAGCTAGAGCGGGCCATAAAGGTTGAGGAGAGCCACATGATCCCTTTATCATTCATGTCTGGCTGTTCGAATGTATTAGACCCTTTACAGTGACTTGAGGCGGCCGTAAGTATATGAGAGATGACGAGTTGGTTTCTGCACCAACAGACAGCCTGGCACCAGGGCACCCGTCCAAACCATACCGAGCTGACAGGCCGGCTGATTGACCGACTGTTTAGATGGCCGGTTGACTTGCCGGCTGGGCGTGTGGCAGCGACTGCTTTAAGCAGAAGGGAAGCTGTAATTACACTGAGGTTTCCTCTTGCTTAATCAAGCTCTCGATATAACTGTTATCATTTCCTTTATGACATTACTTTGGCTGCGCTTCTTGCAAGCAGACCTGTATATACTTAATACCAGCTGTGAATTTATAAACAGCTATTTAACCACACCAACAAGAGACAAGCAACAGGAACTAAAGAAGTTTTATCCACTGAATCTGTGGCCTTTTCTTGGCCTTTACAAGTAGAAAATGTAATGCATAGCTTCTGCTTGCACTGGACATACTCTTGTGATTACTTTCATTATTGCTCACAAGTTTCTTGAGAGTCTGCCTCCAAGGGCAAACACTGCCCCAGGCCTAAAATTGGTAGTTTGGCTGCTGACAGCATGCTGGCCTTCCTAAAGTAGACCATGAGGGAAGAAGAGACTGGGGCGTATACAAGCCAAGTATTGTCAACCTCCACAGCTGCCAGCCTATATGGACAGGGGACACTTGGGTGAAGTGGTTTGAGATGAAAAGTGGTACGGCCTCTTCCCAGACACACTTATGGACTCGCAGACACACACAGAGCGCGTCTCATCTCTTCTCAGCCTTGTCCCTGCTAATAACAAGCAGCGTGACAGGACGTGTGTTTCCTCCTCACTGCTGGGAGCTCCTTCCTGGCTTCTGAACAAGCCAATTACCAGGGAACAAGCCTCTTCCCTGTAATACGGATGGCACTCCGCTTCAATGCAACGCACACGCACGTGCACACACCTATACACACAGACACCTGTCAGGCTTCATGCAGGCAGATCTCCCATACCCACTCACAGGACTAGTGACAGCCCACAGCTATTAGCACGCCACTACTTTGAAGAGGCTTCACTTTCTTTTACTAGTTATTCCTCCTAATGTGCTTGCTCACATCGAATTCTCCGTCTCTGTGTTTGAGGCGTTAAGTGGGAGGAAAAGCGCTTTGGAGACGGTGGTGGAGGATTGTGTGTGTGAAGTGTGTGTGGCTAACACAGTAGGGGTTTGACAGATATTGTCAGATTTCATATAAGATGATATAGCGCCACAAGGGATTCATTTGCTAATGACACTTTTCACAGTATAGTGATGCTATCCTTACTGTCAGGCTGAAATAGCCATTGAAACTTTGGACTAAGCTAAACAGTTAATCCAAATATTATTGGGACTGCCATATGGGCAAAGGCAATACCCAAATCAGGAGAGCTGCATTTTTTTGATTAGTATAAACTAGGTCACAGCATATCATTATAAATTAAGCATTGTGGTGGTAAAGAGGTGCTCTGGCCTTTGAATAATTTTCTACAGATGTAAGGGATAATGTTTGTTGAGCCTAAACTCTACCGAAATCATATCAATTCAGTTCATTTCAACTTCATTTATAGAGCATATTTCATGCACAGTGCAGCCTCAATGTGCTTCACAACAGGTATATAACGTAAAAACATTTTTAAAAAAAAATTATATCAGTATTGTTTTTATTTATAATTTTATGGTGAGAATGAAAAGTAAAAATTGCCCTTCCCTCTAAAATCAGAACTTATCACAATTGTAATAAAACTTTTTTGTTCATTGTTCAGTTCTAATTCTATATATACTTTTTTGTACAGTTTCTTATCATTCCCTTAACCATATCCACCCATTTCTCCATACAGTATCCAGAGCACATCGGTCAGGGTGAATGAAAGTAGCTTGGAGAAAGGGAACACGCTGAGAGGTCTGAACCGAGTCAATGCAGCAGGTATGATGCACACAAATGCACAAACACTCTCGCACACACACATACACACCACGGCTTGGCCATATAGCAGCACATTTGCAAGGAGCAGACTTTTAATGGACTAATGCACTGCACTAGGTCATCAGTAAAGAGGGACATGATAGCTCTGTCATCACTTTCTGTTTAATGAAGAGCACATAATGTATGGAGAAAGTGATTGATTTGCATCAGACCGCACTCCCATCTAGTCAGCTCAAAGGGCAACTTGGCTGGATCCGTGGGCCTGCTGTGGACATTCAGAGCACAGATCGGACAGCGTCGCCACCTCTGTATAATATACCTCCACCTCCTCCGCTTGTTCCCTTCACATTGAAATTCAACACTGTGCTCTTTGTTTTGTTTTGTTTTTTCCTCATGTCTTATTCACCTTTTAAAACAGTAATAGATAAATAAATAAATGGCAAAGACAGAAATAATGGGTTTCTCACACAAAACAATGACGCATATTAGTACGCACAGTGCGCCTCAGATCTCCATTTTAGGGATATTAAATGCAGCAATTAGGGTAGCGCTGCAGATATACAGAGGCTGCACTGGTGGAACTTCCTGCAATTAGAGGCATGGCACTCTGTGTGAACTCTCGAAGGTGTCAGAGCTCATATCTCCCCCCTCCACCTGATCAGAAAGGCCCTGTGCCGGAGTGAAGGAGGGGTGGAGGGTAAAGGAGAGGAGTGGGGGAAGGAGGGCTGAGGCAGGAGACTCAAGGCTGTTGGCATGTGTTGTTTTTCCACTACGTGATCCCTATACCGATGCGGTCGGCATTAATTTTTGATGAACCATCGGCACAGCATCCTCCCCTCTCGCCCTCTCATCCCATCCCATCTCATCCCATTCTCTCTCTCTCTCCCCACTCCAGGCTTTCTCACCCACATATGTAAGCTTGCTTTCGTATACCGCATGCTGCATTTCTTTGCTTTGGAGCATCAGTCTCGTCTCCTGGAACCTTGGTGTCTTTGTCAAAGTAGCTGAGAGGGGTTCAGGGATTTGGGATGAACTTCTGTTTTCTGATCCTGCGTCTGCTTCTGAAAGCTCAGCAGAGATTTCAATACAAATCAGTCATGTCGTTTGTTGAGTGTCAATACTTGCTGAGCTTGAATGCATGCTAAAATGGGTTTGTTTTAAGCATCACGTCAATTAAACTACTCGTGTGTTTTTTTTACACAAAGAAATCGCTATAGAAATGTGTTAGTGTTATTGCACTTTAAAGGCTGTTGTCACTCATTTTTCTTGCTCTGCTACCTTTTGTTCCAACTGTTGATTGAAGCAGTGTACACTTGTATCATTCTTGTACCATCAGTACATATTATTTGGTGATCTTTCATAGCACAACTCTACCCAACTTCATCTTCAGCTGAAGTCAGTTGAAGAGAGCTGCAGCTTCACTCCCACTGCTGTCAGCAGCGTGAGTTAGTCTACGCATTGTGAGATAAAGTTTTGTAACTCCAGTGATCAGACTGAATGGCAGACTTTCACTGATGCTTAGTCAGTTATCTCAATCTATTCTATCCACTGAATTTAAAGACCGTTCAGCAGGTCATACTCAATGCTGAGCACTTTTAATCCACTCCTGATAGTATATGCTGTGTGCCTCATTTACAATTATCAGAAATGCCTTCTCATATAAGAGCTAAGATTGGGCATCATGGTATAAAAGCTGAATCTAGATTTGTATATATTCATTTTTTGGCAGTATTATCTGTAGGGCTGCATGATACTGGAAAAAACTGACATTGTGGGTTTTTTTTTTTAACCCTGGGATATATATTACGATATGAAAAAATACTCAGGAGGATATAATAGCTGTGTGGTGCTGACGTAAATGGTCAAACAAATTAGTTGTGTTTCCTCTCGTTTTGGGAACAGGTGCAAGGCACTGTCGACACATCATCCACATCATCCTTCTTGTAGCCGAAATAATTCCAGATAACTAACGCTTTTCTTTTTGGCACCAAGTCTTCGTGTACACTGATATTCTCATGTTCATTGCTCATTTTTAGCTTACTGGCCGACAGGCCGTAAACTATTGTCGTCATGCGGCGTCTGTCATTGTCTGTCGTCCGTTACAAAAATTTCAATTGTCTTCTTCTCCGAAACTACAATTCCGATTGACTTCAAACTTTGTATTCAGCTTCTTTATGATGATGTCAACAAAAGTTAGTGAAATTATTTGGATCCAGATCTGATGCTGGATTTGGTGCGACTTTGAAAAATTTCCCCATTATAAGAGATAGGAAGTGGATCGATGCAATAACTCAGCAAATATAAATAATATCAAGTGTAAATTTCTACAGTCCAGCCCTGATGGGGAGATGACCAAAACATAATGGCCACATGCTGATCAGGATCTTCTTCTGGATCCAGGAACTTATGGAAAATTTAACATGGGCTCTTATGGAGAAAACATTTTAATCGTCTTTTTCTCCCAAACTACAGTTCTGATTGACTTCAAACTTGGTATACAGCTTCTGTATGATGATGTCAACACAAGGTATTGCAATTATTTCCATCCAGATCTGATTCTGGATTTGGTGCGACTTTGAAAAATTTTCCCATTATAAGAGATAAGAAGTGGACTGATACAATAAATAAGTATCAATGATATCAAGTTGGAATTAGAATTTTTTACAGATCTGATTGGAATATGACCAAAACATGGGCTATTTCTGTAATATAATAAATACACATAACTGGGTGATAATAAATGGCATCTGGATACATTTCCCAAAGCTTTTAATTTGGCCGGTAAACTACAGGGCCATAGGTCGTATTTTTCAATGTTGTTACCAGTGTATCACTCCAAACTGATTAAGAAAGATTGTGATAGGTGAATCGCTGTGTGCAATATGTGTCACATACCCTTGAAATTAAATAAGAACATGTTCAGTTCATTTGCCTCCTACATTGCAGGACCTGTGATGTGACTATGTGACTATCGCAATGTCGATGCTCAAACGATATATTGTGCAGCTCTAATTATCGGTAATGTGGGATTAACTGATTTTTTTTTTTTTTTGTCTACATGAATGAAAAATAAAGCATGATTCAAAGACAGGGTTCCTTTAGGGCAGGGGTGTCCAATCCTGGTCCTCGAGGGCCACTATCCTGCATGTTTTAGATGTTTCCCTCTTCCAGCACACCTGACGGTCATTATCAGGCTTCTGCAGAGCTTGATGATAGGCTTATCATTTGAATCAGGTGTGCTGGAAGAGGGAAACATCTAAAACATGCAGGATAGTGGCCCTCGAGGACCAGGATTGGACACCCCTGCTTTAGGGTCTTAAAAAGTCTTAAGTTTTCAATTTACAAATCTACATTTCATACCTTAAAAAAGTCTTTAAAAGGTTTTAAATTTGATATGGTAGGTCTTAAATGATGTTGCTATAAACTTGTTTGCTGTATTGTGTTTAAATGTGTCTGGGAAATGTCCAAACTGCAAAGAAAGTAACAGTTCCACCCATTCCAACCTGAGAATTTATATTGAAATTAGGAACCATTTATCGCTAACTTTGAAGCCCCAGGTGAGAAATGACCTGGAACAGTGGGAATCAAGACATTGAAGTAAATAAATTCATTTTCCTAAATTCTAAGAGCCACAAATTTTTGCCAGTATGGCCGTGAAATAGGCATTGAATTCTGTTCTAAGTAGTCATAAAAGGGTCTTAAATATAACTTGTAGAAACCTGTTGGAACCCTGCAAAGATCTTAAGGTAATCTATAAACCATATCCACTGTCCAGCCCCCCAAAATATCTAATATACAGTACTGTGCAAAAGTCCTTGGCCAACTTTAGATTTGTTGGTTTAGTAAAGTTATCATGACCACATATATGCATTTTCCAGTCTCTGCATTAAGATACAATCTGGATATTTCCTTGAGGAATGTACAGCAGTAAAAACAAAAGCTTCTGTGAACCAAAGTATGACCTCGCTTTTGGATTTCCTTTTTTTTCAGTGTGACCTCACTTTGCACTTACTATGTCTTTAACTCAGATAATATTGGATTTTTTGCATTAATATGTTACCTGGTTTCATTCAATACGTCAGATGGTTCTATTTGTGCTTCTTCTTATCACAGGATCAGGGGTCACACAAAATAGTGACTTTAACCTTTAGAACCTATTTAGTTCTAGGTTTTTTTGTGTGTTTTAAGGCTGTGCACCTATTTCCTGTATTTTCTTGGTGTATTTGAAGAAAAGAGAATGAGAAAAAATATGTTCATTTCAACCCTACTAAATTAACAATGCTAATGGTGACCTAAAACTAGGGATGTAACGATATGAAAATTTCATATGGTTATTGTGACCAAAATTATCATGGTTATCAATATTATCACGGTATTGTTGAAATTGTGCTCAAAATGTTCAAAAAGTACTAATACACACACTGAAATAATTTAACCAAGTTGTATTTTGAAAAAAACAAACAAAAAAAACAAACAAATGAAATAATAGGCTTAATGCACTTTCTGTTGACAGAAACATTCAAATATTAACCCTTAGGGGTCTGAGCCTATTTAGGCCATTTTTCAGTACTTTTGATTTTGCCTTTATATAGTATATAAAGAAATGTTTACTATACTCATGTTTGGTATCTTTTTTTCAGCACAGCTTCATCTATCTCATCTGCCTTATTTTTTCACTTTAACCTACTATATCAACACAAAATGACAGAAAACACACAAAAAAAATATAAAATCCGATTTGAAAAATGTATACAATTTATTGCATAAATAACACAAAGATGCTTAACGAACCTTTTCAAAGACTTTAAAAGTGAATATTGGTTCCAAATATTAGGTATATAAAATCAAAATTGTAATAAATTAAAACTATACTCAAATATTTGACATAAAACCTGATATTTACATGGGATTTTTTCCCCTAAAAGTGCGGTAATCAAACACGGTTATCATGAAAATTAGAATTTAAACGGTAATACTAACCATCTGCAATTTTACTGCGGTTTATCATTATACCGGTAATCGTTACATTCCTACCTAAAACTGTTGCACACTAGTATGTTTTGCAGCTACAACAAATTTTTTAACCTTAACTAATCCAGTGAGTAGCTTCTCATTTCTTAAACAACCATCAGTTTGATAGAGAACATAAAGACTGGACTGTGGAGAGATAGAAAAAGGTCATGTGGTCTGAGTCCAGATTGACGCTGTTCCAGAGTGATGGACAAACCAGGGTGAGAAGAGTGGCAAATGAACTGATTACGCATCCTACCTTGTAGTGATGCAACGGTACTTGGGGAAACCATGTACCGTTCAGTCTGCCATGCACGGGACAATCTGCTGTTATGGACCGTGGGTTTTTGTTTTTTTGCAATTGATTTCTCCCTCTCTCTCACTCCCTCGCTCAACATGCATGTGAGCAGGAAACGCGGGGAAGCGGACAGAGAAGTGGCTTTAGACTCAACACACATCAGAGTCCTGCACGGGTCCACCACTTTTTCAACACCGCCACCCTCCCGTACCCTACATTACACCTGCGACCCGACCTGACCCATGATTAAACACACAGTAACTCACTATTAAGTTCCCGGGGGTCCCTGACAAGGAAATGCATACAGTAGATAACTGTCGTTTTTCTACTGCCGTTTTCTTTTACATCCCTATGCAGAACAGGAATTTATTTATTTAAAAAAAAAGCCCTCTTTGGGTCCTTTGTGTGCACATGCCTGTTTTATATGACTGTATACAAGTAGTCAAGGAATAAGAAAGGGTAATAATGTTTACTGCAGTGATATAATTTGTTCCTACTGTAAAATTCAGTTTTTGCTGATAAGCAAAATAAAAATTTAATTTTGGGAGGAAAAAAAAAACTTCTCTTTACACACACAACACATACCGAAGCCATGGTCCATGAACCGAGGTATGGACTGAACCTTGGGCTACCTGTACCGTTGCACCCCAATGCCTAGTGCCTACAGTAAAACCCATTTAGAACCCATCTTTTCTCTAGGCTTTTGAAACCATGTGAGATGTTTGAAGGTATTATCTTTATTCTATATTTTTTATTTGGTAGTGGTTTGTTGTTCTTATTTATCTATTCTATTTATTTGTTTATTTTATTTATATTGTTGTTTTTAATTGTATGGCTTTTAATCTACTCTTGTATTTTATTCTTTTTATTTGGGTTTTATTTATTCTTCTGTATAGCACTTTTTTTTGTTTGTTTTTGCACAGTTTCTATGTCTTTAAATCTATTCTGTATTTTATACCTCTATTTTGGTTTTAATTTTTCTTCTATACAGCACTTTGGTCCACTGCAGTTGTTTTAAAGTGCTTTATAAATAAAGTTGGATTGGATACAGTAAAAGGCTGTGGGGGTGGTGTTACGATCCAGGGTTTCTTCAGTTGGTCAGGTCTAGGTTCAGCAACATTATGTGTCCAAAAAAATATGATGAGCTGACCACCTGAATATACTGAATGACCAGGTTTGGGTTTTTTCCTTCCCACATGACATAGGCATATTTCAAGATGACAATACCAGGTTTCATCACATTGTAAAAGGGTGGTTTAGGGAGCATGAGACATCATTTTCACACATGGATTGGCCACAACAGAGTCCAAACCTGACCCCTCTGAGAATCTTTTGAATGTGCTTGAGACAACTTTACCCAGTTGTCTGACTTTCATGGCATCAGGACAAGATCTTGGTGAAAAATTAATGCAACTCTGGACGGATATAAGTGTTGTGATATAAATATTGTGCTACAGTGACTGCATCCCGAAAGGCAATAACAAAAGGGCACTTGTGAGGGTTTTTGCCACCATTATTTAAGACAAAAATAGAGAGAGAAGTAATTTTAACTAAAATAAAGCTCCACTGATGAGCACTGACTGGACAAGCATATTCACAGTGAGTATATTACAACTAATAGCACCCTGTTGAGCAAGAAAGGTCTCCAGAAGAAGCACCATTCTCCATTTTGAGTGTATAAAACATGACCGAGGCAAAAGAGTGTTACATTTGGGCCTGGCTGGAGCATTTTCTTACTGCTATTGACAAGATATTTTATGTCCTTTGTTCTGATGATCCTTAGCAGCCATCATCATTGGACTCTTATGTTGTTATTTAAAGGGATCATATTTTGCTAAACCCACTTTTATAAGTTTTTGGTACATTTATTTTTGTATTTAGGGACCCTAACAGTTTATAAAATTTGAATTTGAACCCTCCAGGTGCTGCAATGCTATCTTTATATTCATTCCGGCAAAAATCAAGTGGATTTCTACAACCTGTTTCAATTCCTGCTTAATTTGTTACGTTTTATAACAAGTTACGTCACAACATTTGCATATTTAAGATTAAGATTTCTGACGAACATTTCTCTGAGTACCCCATGATTGTTTATCAGCAGCAGCGGTTGTAGTAAAAACTGAAAATATGTCCAAACTAGGGATGCAAACTATCGATTAATCCATTAATCATTAGTTGGTTGACGTTATCGATCAATTAACGATTAATTGATAAGCGGCAATTTTCCCGAGAACCTGAATTTCTCTTTCGATAGGGTCTATAACAATAAAAAGCTAAATATTGTTTATATACTGAATGAAAAAAACATGTCATTTTCCTTAATGACTGATTTATTGGACCATTGGGTACAGTACAGGCAACGACATTTATGGAGTAGAACTAAATAAATTCTGCAGAGAAATTCAATAAAATAAATGGATCTGAAGAGGGACGGTTTAGAAGAAATGGGCGTTTCTGACTTTGCATAGACTTTGCATTGGTTGAACTGGACAGAGCAGCACAGTCAACAACCTGGAGGGAGCGGGGCGTGAAGTGGCTCATGCGCATTTAAAGGGCCAGCGCTCAAAACAACCTTTCTGGTGTCATTACTCAGAAATAGGGTTGAAGATGGACCTGTGGAGTTGAATTAAAGAAGAATTCAGACCCAAGCATAGCATTTACACTTTATGTAGACCACAGGGAAATGTTTTAAAATGCATAATTCCACTTAAAAATGCAAAATATCACTCCTGTACTTGATAAATGTAACTAAATAAAGCTTAGGTGAAAATCTTTACCAGTGACATGAAAATGACGAGTCCTTAATATCAGGGTAGTAGTTCTTTTAAAGTGCAATGAAAGCAGCAGCAATTTTGATTTTTGGAGAACATACTTGCCACCATCCCTCTTTAAGCCAGCGACAGCAGTAATCTTCATATAGTTTTAAATATATCCAATAAATGGCACAGAATACCATTCTAGCACATTCCTGACAAATAGCATTGTTACAGGCTTCCAGCAGCTTTTTGCTCCAGTGATCAGCGGGCCAAGCGACACTTTACAGGAGTGCAGCAAGCAGACTGAGGGATATAAAGAGCAACACATACATTTAACTTTTCTATTAAAGTGTGAAACAGGGGATTTATAGAAAAGGACAGGCGGATTTATCCTTTCCGTGCTTGTAAATGCTGAGCATGCAATTACCCCTATAATAGAGGCGTTGTGTCCAAATTGGAGCCATTAAAGTGATTTAACAGTGCGTGGATTGGCCCTGGCATTTGCGAGGATGTGTACACATGGGTTGTAGTGGAATGGGTGTTTAATCACAGCGTTTTAGAGCCTGGTAATAGCAAAGCAGTCCATGTAGAACAGTGACATGCCACACAGTACAGCTTACTCATTAGAGACTGTACTTTGGACTGCGCTTCACCCTCTGTTTGTACATTTGGATTTTTAGATTGGAAAAATGGGTTTGCCTCATTGACTGACCACTGTACTTTTACTGATACTGATAGTGTTCAACCAACTGAGTGTGCTCTATTCCCTAAATACATCTCTATATATTACAAGCTAATATCCCTTTACAGTCCTGCACATATTTACAGAATAAACATCAGTCTGGAGTTTATTTCTCTAATTGCTGATCCTGCAGTTAGAGTTAGGTAGCCATATCAAGTGTTAGGCAGTAACTACTTCCTATGTTGTGACAGTGTTGCATAATAAAATTACAACATAAATATGAATGTATGAATGGGTTACACCTGACAATATTCTTTTGGGTAAACAGTTTATATATAGACAATACACCTGTGATTTGTCTTGGTGGTTGTACTTTAAAATCAATATGTTCCCATGCTAACTGAAGTTCAGCGGAGAAACTTTTACTAGAACTTTGGCAGTAATCTGTGTTGAGGTTTGCATATCTTGGTTTTAATGTTTGACTTCAGGAATTTTCAGATTTTTGAAACATTTGTTAGGAAAATAACACGAATATAGTCAAATTTTGATCAAGTAATTTATATAGATTACTATAGATATTTTGTTTTTAACAGGTAACTAGTATTGAATTTCAAATATCACCTTCCCCGTGCTATTTATTTATTTTTATTTTCAACCTCGTTCCCTCTGAGAACCGGCTTTTTCCACTTTTACCAACATTTTATACTGTGTGGAAATGAAAAATAAAAAAATGTCCCAGTCGTCTAAGTTTATATTTACTTTTCTGACAAAAGTGATTTTAAATTAATCTTTACACATTATATACACTGTATATTTCATTTCGTTCTGAAAGGAACACACAGCATTGCTTGAATGTTTGTTTGCTTTTGACAACTTTCAACTTGCTTCTGTTTGTTAGACTCAGTATTGCATTTCCATGGAAAACAAATGTGATCTACCGATTGATAAACATTTTTTTTTTTCTTTTCACATCCCCCCCTCATTTTTAAACCTCTTCCAAACCAGTGCATGGTGTTTAATGCATCTTATGCATCCTCAAAGACGTCTCTTGGAAGAAAGGAATTCACCAGGATGAATAGGATCCAGCATTTTCAATATTTCCTCTACATCCTTTGAAATGCAAGAAACCCTTTCACTCTATCCTCCACTGCCTCCTCTTTTCTACCCCCTGTTCTCCCCCTCCCACTCCTCCACCTCCCTTTGCCCCAGTCTGTGCTCAGTGCGCTGGAGTGGAGCCCCTGTACAGGCGTGGCGTCCTGGGGAGAGCTAGTAAAGCATTTATTACGGGCTTTGCAGTCCTGTATTATACTGGCAAGCACAGAGCCACTCATGCTTGGCCTTTAACTTCCCTCTGAAGTTCAGCCATACATGAAAAGAGGGGGCTCTGGCCTGCTAATATATTCCTGATTTAATATTGTATCAGAAAAACTGAGGGATGGGGTAAAGACGAGGGAAAAAAGGGAGAAGGGGGAGGAAAATTGTGTTTAAAAATGTAAATGGATTCCTTGAGAGGTTTTTTCCATGGCTGTTCACTGGTAGTTAGCTGATTAAATATCACGTGGTGACACTAGCAATGCCCAGCGGAGCTTTTGAACCCTGGATCTGTGAAGAATCCTTTTCGAGTCTTTGTGCATGGGCTGTCTACCATAACTTCCTCTCAAATAACAATATAGGGACGAGCGGACAGGAAGGAAATCCACTTTCTCACCACTACATTTATTCACACGCCGACTGCCCCGATATTAACTTTGTTGGGCTCGGCTGTAAGTGGAAAAATCCTTGTGTCTATAAAAGAAGGAATGAGCGAGGGGGAATTAGCCCAACTCCATTTTTAATTTTTTTTCTCCATCCCTTTTTTTTTCCCCCTGAAAGATCTCCCTCCTTTTCTCATCACTCTTCTTAAATCGCATCCTCATTGGCGGGTCGTACTTTTTTTAGGTCAGGGTTTTTTTTTGGTGGTTGGGGACATTTCTGTGATATTTTATTGGTGTGTTCATCATATGGCGGGGGACAATGGGCAGGACATCGGGCACACCCTAATTTTGGATTTCTCTCTTGTCTTCCGCCTCTTCTCTCTTTTGGGTGTGTTTGTCCGTTGTGTGTGTCCTGGCTGAAGGAGAGACCCTCCTCCACAGAGCTTGCAAGAGGAACCAAGTGGAAACAGTGCTTCAGATCTTGGCGCTTCCTGGCACAGACGTAAACATTAAAGGTAGGACTTTCTTGCTTTCTGTTTCTCTGTAACCTCTGCCTCACCGTCATCTCACTTCACTCCCTCTGTTTGCTCTGGGGTTTCGAGGAGCGATTAACATTGGAGAAAAAAATAGGAGAGAAATAGGAGTACGTGTGCGTCATCATTGAGGTTAACCTTTAGCTAAAATGTAAAGGGTGTGTCTAGAAACAGCGGGGTGGGTTTGAATGCTCAAATTTATAGATTTACGGGCACTTTGCTAAGTGAATTGGATGCTTTTTGATATTTCAGAATGATTGTCTATGGTCCCTTTAGGTCAAATATAATGACTGTCTCTCCTTTGATGGAAATGTTGTGCCATTTCAAAGGTTTCTCAGATTTTTTTTTTTCTTCCTTTTTTTTGTAATCGTCTCTTAATAGCTGCCTAAATGAACTTGCATCTCAGTAGGAGGCTTATGTAAGAGGTGATATCCCAAACGTGACCAGGCACAGCTATGTATAAAATGGTAAAATTATCGCTGTCTTCACTCAGTTTTCTGCTAAAACGAGGCCCGTGTTATTTGACGCAAAATAATCAGATAGATGTAACAAATTTATGATATGATGTTGTAAAGATGAGCTATTCTTTATTCGTCGCAATTTGTTTATGGTTTGATTTGAAAAGTGTAATGGTAAAACATGATGTGTGAAAGTATTTAATGTTTTGTGCAACTGCTATAACTCTTTGATATAGTTTATGTGATATTTAGTTGCTAACCTTTATATAATTTTTAAATAAGATTTTAAAAGCTCTTAATGACTCAGTAATTAAGCGTCAAGCCCATTTTAACTAATATATACGTCATTTGTTTCATGTCGATGAAAGCCACATTTTTGTCGTTTTGTGAACCATTATTTTTCTTTTAAATAATCCAGATATGATAACCTCCACGCAGGACGGTGATTTTTTGAACGTGGCCTCTACCACTTATAATATTGGCTTTAACTGTCGGGCAAGTTTTTACGTAGTTCTAGTTAACTCACATGTTAACTAGTTACAAGATTAACTATGACGACTGATCGTCACCTTTGCTAAAACAAAACAGTTTTATCAACTAACATTGCAATAAAGTGCACTAGAGTTTGAGTTGAATTTATTATGGACCAATGCATTTAAGTGCATGTAAGTACTTTATATACACAACTACTATTAAAGCTATATGTTGTTTTGTTTTTCTCTGTATTTGTTTGGTAGAAAGTATTCTGACATTGATACATAGTTGTTTATGAGTTGTAAGCAGTTGATAACCATTGAATGATTCTGTGCTTGTTTGTCTGTGCATGTTTGTCCTTTTTATTGATTACTTAGATCATGCAGGGTGGACACCTCTGCACGAGGCCTGCAACCATGGCAGCACCTCATGTGTAGCGGCTTTACTCCGTCACTATCCTCCCCCTGTTGTTAATAACCAAGTGGACGGAGTCAGCCCTCTACATGACGCATTGGTCAATGGACACAAGGACATCGCCAAAATGCTATTGGAACATGCAGGTGGGGAAACCTCATGAATACACTCAAACAGTTTACAGCAAAAAACGATGAACTAATAATTTAAGAATTAGTCAAGTTTATCAGTGTAATAAGAAAAAGCTGTTAAAGTGAATCATCTCAACTATTATCAGCATCCTGTTTATTTATTGTACTTTATAGTGTTTTTCACAGGTGGAGAGTGTTTGATGGGGCTGGCTCCCAAGCTGATGAGCTCTGGCAAATACACTTAAAAGTTGGCAGCAGTACTGCATTTACAAAATAACTTGTAATGAGGGCAATCATTTTGTTCATTTTTTTTTATAACTGATGGATGACAGATGCATGTGAACGTACCATCCTAGCAAACTTTTCAATCCTTCAGTTTCACTTTTATATTTTATAAAGAAAAAGAAATCCGTAAAAAAAGACTAACTAAAATTAGTCTACCAAAATGAAATTACACAATATATAGGAAGCAGCCATATTTGGGTTGATATAAAGTGGAACTAACTCCTTTATGTATCCAGTAGCATGTTTTTCACCACCATTATGTTGGCAAGTGCAATTAAAAATAGCTATTTCAACTAAATGTTAGTTGTTTGAATTTGGTAATGAGATGGCCAGTTTCCAATTGGAGCCCCACTTCTTGTCATATATCTTCATTTAATCCATCTTACTTGAGACCATGCATTAAACCAAATGGTTGCTGTCACATTGATGGAATCATATAATGTCAAAATAAAACACCTTTAACTTGTCTGGGTGGTTGGCTGCCAGCAGAGCTAATCTGTGGAATTAGCCATTTAGCTAATGATTTAATGCAGTTGTGGGCTGCCTGTGAGAGCTGCTGTAGCCAAGACAAGCTTTTAATTTAATGTAGCCAACAAATGCAGCCGAGCTTATTGACAGATTGAATGCTGCTTTTTGACCTTATGAGTGGGACCACCCACCTGGTAAAGAGAGGGACCTGTTGATGGTGGGATTTAATACATTATCAAATATGAAATATTATATTGTTTGCTTTTAATGCTTATTAACTAACTACAATGGATTGGAAAGCCAGAGTAACTCAAAATACTATTATATTCTACTATAATATAAAATATATATATATTATTATTATATTATACTATCACAGTACATGGCCTGTCATGATGGAATCAGTTCTGTTATCTACTAGACAACATAATATCTGTGTAACTTAATTATAGTGTGTACATTTCATAGAATCTGAAACCTGGGATGAAAAAACGTTGAAAAAAGTTCTCAATGTGTGTTGAACACACTCATAATAACCGGGAAATTAGAGTAGACTACCTGCACACTTTTATAAAGTGTAGTTATTCGCCACCTTTGTATTGATAATGTACTGCAGGAGAAAGTAATCCAATTATATGCCAGTACTGATATTTTTTCCTGCTTCCCCTGCCTGGGAAAACTTCATCATTTGAAAATCCACATCTTGCTTTTGCCGTATTCACCACTCTGCCCAAATCAGAAGATGAACTGTAAAACATAGGTGACCGGTTGCTGTTTGACGCTGCTATAGACAGGATGCTTTCGCAGGTCTTGAAAGTCTTAAAAACTATGGAATTTTGAAATGCTGTTTTCCAGACCTTGAAAGGTCTGGAATTTTGTGTGAAAGTCTAAATAATGTATGGAAAAAAGTTTCTCTCATAGTTGAATTTTAGCGTATGCTCAAAAGCTCATAATCTTCTAAGATAAGAAATACATGAGGAAAGCATAGAAAAAATTTCATTTGATTTTACTAACTCAGTACTGGAATGATTCTTGTGAAACTTGTTTGTGTGATATCAATGCACTTTTATGATTTTCATATGTTTTGAAAATGTTTCTGTCAGTGCAACATTAACTGCGAATATGTATTCATTCATTCACACATTTATTAAAATGTACTTTTCTACTACACACATCAGGTATGATCTCGACAAAAAAAAGCAGGCACACAAGTATGAAAGTACATAAAGTCAAGGTCTTGGAGAAAAAAACAGCGGGTTTGAAAAAAGCTGGAATTTTTATTTGTATAAAG
The DNA here is from genome assembly GCF_902148855.1 of Sphaeramia orbicularis. NCBI lineage: Eukaryota > Metazoa > Chordata > Actinopteri > Kurtiformes > Apogonidae > Sphaeramia > Sphaeramia orbicularis. Next base: position 29,751,501 of record NC_043965.1, read on the forward strand.
AGCAAGCACCCTGTATAGAGAAGTAAAGCCTGAACATCATAGTTAGGGGAGCTGCCGTGTTGCTTCTGTGTCGAGTCATGGAGTGAAACAGTCAAGTCACATCTAATAGAATCTTAAGTGTGATCTGTGTTGAAAGCTCTCAGTCTCTGAAAACACCTAAGGTCAGCCACCATCACTTAATCATTTTATGTGTCTATGCAAGTCAAGTTCACTTGCAGAAATCCTGTTTCCTCTCAGACCATTTCAATTAATATATGCTGACTGGTAATGGTAATTATGGAGACTAAAATTTTAATACTAGCACTTGCATCGTTTACTAAAAACCTGTTTGATGTTCTTTTTATGGATGGTATGTACTATATGCTTTCCTACAGCTCCGTCACACATCCTGCAGACTACAACCAACACAACTGGTTTCACGACCCCAGAGGCCACAGTTCTCGCCGCCGTCTTTACTGTACGAAATCTAGCTGATCTCTGCCTCTGCCACACTGCTTGTCTTCATAATCCTCATGCAATCCTACACCACAGTGTCTGTCCAAACAGATTACTCCACCACCTCATAAGTTGTCTGTTAATGTCTTTTTGACAAGATTAGAAGAGTCAGGATCCGCCGCATGTGAAACTCACATGCAGGTTTTGTGGAAATGTGTCACAACACAGCTAGTTTGGGTGTCGGCATGTTTGCGTGCCACGTACAGTCGAAGCTCAGGAGGGTTGAAGTGAGCATGACGGGTGTCAGAGCTCAGGCGAGAGATGGGGTAGAGAGTGTAGCTGGGTGCGCTGCAGCAGGTGGCAGAGTTAAAAGTGTGTGTTGCTGTGTATGTGTGTGTTTTTTGAGAGGTTGGGGAGGGGGTGCCATTTGCCAGCGTTGAACAAGTCTCCCATGTAACATACCTCTGTCTCTGCTCACTTCTCAGTTTGACTAATTATAGTTAATTTGATTCGACTTTCCCATTAACACATGTACATATTCTGTCCTCAAAAAATAAATTAGACTGGGATTGTTTAGTCCCGGAGAGGAAACAAGAGCGCTCTTTTTTTTTTTTTTTTTCCTCAGTAACAGGAGAGAGAGCAAATTAAAAGAGGTCAGAGGCAGAAGCAGCTATCTGTATCTGTAAAATTAGAAGATTGTATGTGTGTGTTGTGTGTGTGTGTATAGCAGACGTCTGGCCTGCTGTCTGGGCCAGGTCTCTTCGCTGGGACCAAGCAGAGCAACAGGAATGTGAATATTCTCAATTTTAAACACCTGCAGGCTTGTACATTATACTACTTTTTCTCACTTACTCTCTCCTGACTGTTTGCGATTTCCTCACACCTTGATGGCAGGTTGTCTAAAGGCTACAGTGGGGAGCTGGTGAGGAGGTGGTCCTCTTGACTCCAGGCTATTCTGTCTCACTTGCTAACTTCTCTGTGATCTCCACCTGGTTGCCATGGACACCATCGATAGACCCAACTTTATATTTTTTATTTCTTCTCTAAGATCTTCCTTCTTTAAGTCAAGGCTGTTAAATGTGAAAAGTTTTGGCTTGAGGGGCTACATCGTGCGTAGTTACTCTTAACAATCTTTAAGTTGCTGTTCCTTCTAGGTTTTACTATAAACCCCAGATTTTTTTGTGCTTGTGGCTGCATTTCTAACACCCATACATCAGACTCCCTTTGAAATTTTTGGCCAGGGAGACTTGCTGCAACATTTCATAATAGGAAAACAGGCTAGTGGGCCAGATACATATCCATTGCTCTACTACTTTATTTATTATTTTGCTGTTTTTTAGTCCTGAGCGCCTGCTAGATCTCGTGAAACTATATTTTTCATTGAGGCATCCACTTGGTTGTCCTAGTTGTTTCCAACAGACAGGCTGGACTTAGCTGCCAAGGTTTTCATGGGCCAGAGAGGGCAACACTGACACTGGCACACCAACAAAGCCTTTATTTCAGTGATCTCACCCCTTTGTAAGCCTGTCTGCTTCTAGCTAGGCCTGTGCTCTGCCTATGTGTGTGTGTGTTTTAGGGGTGAATTGCAAAGGGGGGGAGGAATTGATGGATCCTACCCCTACCCCCTCTACCTCAGTCCCCCCAGGCTTAGAGAGCTGGCAAGGAAAGGATGCCATGGCTGAGGGCAAGGCTGACTCTGCTTCCCCTCCTTCTTCTCCCATTGCCCAAGGCTGCCCCACATGACCCTGTGTGTTTGAGGGTGTGTGCGCTTCTATGCATATGTGTGTACTCGGCTTGTTTTCTCAAAGTATGGAAGCGTCCTTGACTGTATATTTTTGGTGTGTATATGTGTATGCATGCAAAAATATTTTCCTGAATATCAAATACCGTAATGAGCATGTACCGGCTTCCAATTAAGTAACTTTAATAGTGTATGTGTGTGTGCTGATGGTCCCTGTGCCTCTTCCTCAGCTGGTAGGGGTGTTTAAATATTGCAGGGTGGCCAGGGCAGCCAGTACCCCTGATTGGAATGGAAAAAGACCCCAAGCCTTTAACTGTGCAGTTCAGGGCTGGCACGCACGCACACATACGCATGTGTGCACACGCATCCACACAGAGGAGGCGTGTCTGTAAGCAAAAGGGGTGGAGAAATAAAAGGAAAGAGCCTTTAAGCTGTCACCACTCAGCTCTGTGACCGTAATCGCTGATGGCATCTTCTCAATGCAGCCCACCGTGTTAGTAAGCATAGCTAGTCCACCTCGACTTGTAAACACACCACCGCACACTGACTCATTTGCTTGGAGAGGAAAAAGTATGGGAGCGAAAAAGTGCCAGAGTGCTGAAGTTTTTATTTACCTTTTTATCTGTTTTTTTTATTCGTCAATGTATAAAAGAGGGCAAGACAGGTTGCTACACGTCTGTCCCACTAGTTTCTGTTGTTTCTTGTATACGCACAAGAAAAACACACACATGCTGAATGCAGAGCATCTTGCGGTCCCTGCAGATCTTAATGTGAACAAGTGTTTATGGAGCAGAAAGATGTCATTTGCTCAGTGGCACAGGAAGCACGCAGTCCCTTTAGACCAGTGTAGTCAGTCATGGTTTGTCTCTGTGTGTTTGTCTCTCTCTGTCATAGATACACATACACACAAACACAGGTAGTGCTTTAGACCCACTTGGGCCTCTTCACTGTCAACACGGTAAAGAAAGTTCATTCTACTCAGCACTTATTTCCCTGTGGGTCCTGAACTGGCAACAGCGAGGAGCTAAGCACTAGTACTATTAGAGGTGAGGCTGTGTTTGGAGCCTTCAGCTTCACTTGTGTGTTGATGTTTCAACTGTAGGTTTCTCCAGGCTGTATTTCAAGGACTTCCCTCACTGGGAATTTTTGAAAAGACTCTTCTTCTTCCTGCCTGCCTCTCACTCCCACCGATCCACCCCCTCCTTTCCATCAGCCCTTGTTTCTGCATTTTGGGGTGTTTGCCAGTATTAAGTCTGATTCTCTACCCAACAGTCTCTCCGGTTGCTCCTCACTGTGCTCCGAGAAGCGGTTTAGACCCCGCTTGATGTGTGGGAATGTGTGTGTTTTGTGCAGATAATGGACTAGAGAAAATTAAATAATAGAGGTGATGGTTTCAAATTGTTGCTGAAGGTTTCCTGCGGCCTACTTAAGCCTCGAATCACAAACACATCTTTTTTGAGCAGCGTTTGCATGTGGTGAGCATGAAGGCCACTAGGTGGTTGCTTCTTTTAAAACGAAGGGGTAAAGGCCAAGGAACTGCTAAATTATTTTATTTATACCACTGTCCTCTTTCACCAACAAGGTTTTGCCGGAGCCAGATATTTTTTGATGTATTTGTAAGAACTGCATAATAACTGAGACTGGGTTACTGCTGAAAACATACTCTTCGATCTGCAAACAAAGCCACGTCTCAAGGTTTTGTTGGTTCCTTTGCATTCAGGTTGGTTGGATTGAAATGGAAAAACAACATCTTCACAGATGGGTGAAGATTTTGTTTTGTTGGCCATGAAGATCATTCTCTGTCTCTGTGCTCCAGCACTAAACCTACATCATCACACTCTCCACCAGTACAAAATGGTTGTACTCATTCCTTTGTTACCCTTAAAACATTCAACAGCATCTCAGTGCGTCTGAATGATATATTAAAAAACTAAGATTGGTAAAAACTATCTATTCATGATGAGCGAAAAAGAATTCTATGTATCTTGAATTCTTTAACATGTACTCAACAAAGGGATTCAAGTTAAACAATGGGTGGTGTCTGAACTCTGGTGGAATAAGGTATGTGGTGGAAATCAAGTGTAAATGAAGACAGCAGTTTTCTGATTTTCTGAATTTGCTCACGGTATTCTTTCAATGAAATGCTAAATCCAACAGCATTATGTAGAACTCTCAGTGTGAGTGCGTTTGGATGATAAGGCCACCTCTAGTTCAACCCCTAAATTGTTTAAAATATTTGAAGGAAATAAGAGTTTGGAGCAGCACAAGGATGTTGCACTATAGTGGCATCCAATGCTATTTGTTCGACAACAAGAATATAAATTATGTCAGAAGTCAAGCTTTCCGGCATAATGTGGAATGTAAAGATGGAAATCCAGAAATCAGGCTCTGATCTGAAGCAGTTTTACTGGTGCTGCAAAGTTGGCCTCCGCAATATGAGGAAAGAACATTGTCAAACTGTGATGATGATACACGCTGCAGTCACCACTCAACCGACTCTAAGTAATCTGAGGGTAGCGGGCAGCTAGCTTGGGCTGCATCTTAGACAAACCCTGATGAAAACATAACGGTGGAGGTAATGTTTGTTTGTCTGTTAGCACTCAAAAAGTTATGGACGGATTTGGGTGAAATTTTTAAGAAATGTTGATACTGGCACAAGGAAGAAATGATAAAATTTTGGTGGTGATTGGGGAGGGGGGGCTGATCTGCCTTGGCAGAGGTCTGGTCTCCGAGTGCTTTTCTAATTGATCATAAGGTGTAAATGCACAGCAGTTGAGGCGATAGATCAAATGTTTGCTTATTACTCATTGCAAAATTGCATGCCATGTTCATTGTAATGATGAAAATGCATTTCATCACTTCATCAGTCCACTGAATTTGTTTTCATGGTTGATGATTGCTTTTTATACCAGTATTTCAGTATACTTCTATCCATTTAGCTACCCAATAGTTTGACCGACTAAATAAGTTTGTGTGGAATCTATGTTTTTGTGTTTGCACTTGATGATTCAGTGCAGGACATGTCATTAGAGCTAACAGCAGATAGTAGTGATTAGCTTTTTTTTTTTTTGATTCAAGAGACCACTTAGGAGTTCCTTGAGGGCTGCACTCTGATTATTTAAGATGCTAATCACCCACTGCTGATCAGCATCCGGTAAGACAGAGTATTTGTGATGCCCTTTATTACCAGCAGGGGATTACACAAGTCTAGCAGGTGCCTACACATCAAACCTGTCCATCCACACCTTTTCTTAAAGGCTGTGCTCAGGCTGTAACCTCTATCTGTTCAGTCTGATTCCTCTTCAGACAAAGAGGAACCTGTTAAGCAGCAGCTCACCTGAAAAGAGGTTCACGCTGGCTATTTGAAATTTGAGGAATTTAAGGGAAGTTACATAACATATCAATGTTTAACAATTTGTTTTTTTTTATCTGCTGTAACTGGGTTGTTCATAAATCCTTTCTTTTTCCAGGATTCTCGATATCAACGTTTAGAGAAATCAGCAAGTGTTCAGACATTGTTGCTATAGCAGAGAAGGATTTTAGCATATTCACGTGCGGCCTGTGTTTCCTTTTTCCTGCATTTGATGCCTCTCCGCCGGCTGCTTTGGTGCTTCAGTTGGTTGGTCTTGTTGTTTTTTGCTGTGGTTTCTAGTCGCTAGCTAGCAGCTCCCTGTGGATATGTGATGCCATGCCCCTGGCTGCAGTTCACACACTCACCCTGCCTCTCTTTTTCAGCCTGAGAGGGGGCGGGGGGTGGAGGGGTGAGAGAGAGAGAGAGAGAGAGAGAGAGAGAGGATGTTTACCATGCTGTGGAGCTGCCTGCTTCCCAGCTTGTCTGCCTCAGCCCCAGCCTCAGACCAGAGACAGAGAGACATAGGGGGAGGGAGCACTGCATCTTTCTTTCCCTCCCTCCCTCCTTCTTTTTGCGCCAATTTTCCCCTCCTCCACTCTTGCTTTTATATTTCTTGTCTTCGCCTGCCCTCTAAAGGCCAAAGGGCTTTGCGCTCTCTATGTATATGTATGTGGTGTGTGTGTGTGTGGCAGCCAGACTGCATCTGGCTGGTGCATCAGGCAGTAGCTTTTGCTCGCCATGTGAATTCCCTCCCTCTGCTGTAGCTTCTGAGCTGAGGACTTAGCAGGGCATTTTCACAGTCATATACACACAAGCGCGTGCACACACACACACATACACACACAAAGGATGGTGTAATTACCCTGTGCTCTCATGTAATTCCCCCAGGTGTTGTATTTATCTCCACCACAGAATATCTGACACCCAGACCCAATACCTGGATTCACATCAGTCGCCGTCTTTGCACCAAAGCTATTCCCCAGCCTCTGGCCTCATAACAGTATGTGTATGTATGTGTGCTACAAAGTATGAAAAAAACCCATCTGATGCTATTTTAAAGTCCGTATGTGAGAAAATGTATAAATGACATTAATTATGGCTTATTGGTACAAGTGTGATGACAGTGCAAATGCAATGTAAAATCTTGTAAAGTAAACCACACAAGCTGACGAGCTGATGTGCTTGATGGAAATAAAAGTGAGAAAGGAACAGTCGTGCAGGTAAATATGCTAATGTGACAAATGGCAGCAAAGCACGCACCAACACACTTAGTTAGCTTTCAGGCAAACAGCTCTACAATCAAACATGCAGCCGTACAGTCAGTGTTACAGACTGTCAGACAAGCCGAGCCCAGGGCCGTGCTGCAGGGGCCCTCTCCTCCCCACACCAGTGTCATCCATCTGGTTGGAGCTTGTCTGTCAGCTGGGTTTGACATGATGACGGCGGGTAACGCTTGAAATCTGCACCTCTGGTACTCACATTTCTGTCTCGATCTGTTTCTTTCTCTCTTGCTGATGTGTGCATCCTCTGTGTGCATATAATAGTGCAGTGTTTTAGACATGACACAAGCAATGAAAGGGAAAAAAAAAGTGGTTTGAGCTGGAGTAGATTCATTTTATTTAGGTACAAATTGAATTTAGTTTAGCTTTTCTGTTGGTTGTGTATTTAAGTAAAACAAACCAGTGGTAATTGGAAATCTGACTTTGTTTAAGTTTTGGTTTGTTTGTTGTTACTTTTTTTTTAAATGTTTCTCTTTGCTATACATTTGTTTAAATATCTTTGCTGCTACAATAACCCAATTTCCCATGAGTGCAAAACTCACTGTAGGGGTTTCATTTAATTAATAGACATATATTTCATTGAAATGTTAAATCAAAGTTGGGGAAGTAAACTTTGTCATTTTTTTTTTTATTCCTCTTATGGATAAAAGCACTATACAGAGGATTTACGGCCCCATGCAGTGTTTAGTCCAAAGTTGGTCTACCTAAAAGGCACAACAGGACAGAACATGATGCACTGGAGAGAAAAACGACCTAAAACTTCGAAGGCCATTCCGTCTTTTGTCAAACCCCTTCCAATGGGAAGAAGATGGCTTCATTTTCCACTGAGCTTTTTGGTGCATGTTTGTCTGTGTGGGGAACAGTACTTTAGGATTAGAAAAAAAAACCTATATTGGTCAACCTGAACCTCTCTACAATATGTCACGCCACGGCTGGCTTCACACATTACAGCCACTCCTACTGGATGAGCGTAATGGCGAGGACAGCTTGTTATAGAAACCTGGTGATTAGGACCTGCTGTGAACATCCTCACTCTCTCACACACGCCGTGTCGCTCTGTCTCCCTTTCCCTCCCCTCTGCCTTTCTCTTGCGGCCACTTTGATCAAATCTGTGCTCTTATGTCCTTGACTGCTGCCCCCGATGCCTGACCCCTGCATTTGAAATTTCCCCGCTTATGTAAAAGTTTATGTAGATTAATGCCACAATTTATGCAGATTGAGTTTTTGCCACTCAGGCTTGAAGCACTAAAAGGTAGATGAGCACTGACCTTCCTCACTAACAGCTACGTGAGCTCTCACCGATTATCTCATAACTGCTGCACACAGTGTTAGTTCTGTGGCGAAGAGAGCTGGAGAACAATTTCAGAATTCATAACGCTCCCATTTTTAATAGTTTTTTTTTTGTTAAACAGTGTCATTTAAAAAAAGGCTGCATTTTGTGTTTTTGTCAATGCCAAATGGCATATGGGAGGCTTAGTGAGTGCGGTTTATGTCACAAGGCTCCAAACACACTCCTATTCACTTGATTGTCCTTCCTTTAAAACATCACGCTTCCTGCAGCTCCGCATTGTCTGTCAAAGCAGAAACAACTGCCAGCAGTGGTATCAAGCAGCCTTTCAGCCGTCTGTGTGTCACACCAAGCCGGCACAGAGCCGTAAACTCGCTCACAAGTGGCAGCAGCATTGCCGAGGTTGAACAGTCAAGTGCCATCAAGAGCAGTTTGCCATAGAAATGGGTCTATCTGAAAGCAAACAAAGGGCTCGCACTTGACTCGACCTGCTCCATGTAGGCTAAGTGCACGCAGGCCTGTCTGACACTGGAAAATAGCTTTCACTCTGAACAGACAAAGCAAAAGAGAGGAGAGAAGACAGTAAATGTCACTGTTATAACTTTCCTGGTTTTGTGAGGAGTGAGGGGGGATGTTGTACTCAGCCGTGACTGTTATGTTGTTCAGCTTCAATGTGGAGAGAAGAGACTAAGAGGGTAAAGTCAAGGCAACAGATGGAGATGTTTTCTATGTTTTTATTCTTTACAAATCTTTGACATCAGTCTACTTAATCTGCCTCTTTGAATGAAATATTACTACTCTTCATCATTGAATATGTGTAGCCCGATGCAGAACTTAAAGCTCCGTCACTAACTATTTGAATTAGCAGATAACCTTGCTGTTTAAAATTGTCGCATTTTTTTTCTTCATTGTTCAGTCTGTTGCCAGTTTGTCATCCCTTTCTCTCCGTCTCTTCCTCTCAGTAGCTTTCCATGTTAGTGTTACTGATGATAGTGAGGAGCTCAGAGCATTACATCAAAAAGCTAACGGGAAAGCAGAGCCTCCATCAGGTCAATAACCCTCTGCGTCTTTTACACAAACACAATGTGACCCGCCAGTCACACAGTTAAGACAAGGTGTCAGCTGAAGTTAGTGCTGAAGTGAGCTAAAAGCCCTGGCTGGCACTGAGGCCCAGTGGGAAAACAGCTGTTCACTTAAACTCTCCACTCATGTGTGTATGTGTGGGTGTGTGTACTGAATGACATATGTGTTCATATGTGTGTCTTTGCACTATTTATATCTGTTACCGTGTCCTGCCATTGACCTGAGCAGTGTCTTTTCTACCTTATTTGATAATGATGCTGCCTACAGTATCTTGGCTGTGAGTCATGGTGTTATCGCTGAAGCTGAAGATGACTGTTTACATGAGACTCATTAACCTCCTATTATTAGGCTGTTATTATTAGTTACTTGCTGTGTATAAATTGAAATTCTACTCAAACACCACTTCAGATTGTTTAAAATGGATGTCTGGTTTGTTTCTATGTTTAACTGAAAACAAAACAAAGGCAGTTTCTAGTTGATTAGTGGAAACGGAATACACACTGGTGTGACAAAGACCATTCATGCAACATTTACACATACTATCCCCGTTTCCCTGGTTTTCATGAGGCTCGTGAAACACATGACATGCTCACAAGTGCCTGTACGTGCACCTTGTCTCAAAAACTCAATGTATGATGTGTTCTCATCCTTGAGCCTTTGTTTTACGTCTTCAATAGCGCAATTGACATGTCCTCTTTAATACACGCTCTGTGATTGTGTACGATATTGAAGTGTTGGGTGCAGGCAGTGTTTGAGTTGAGTTTTGAGTGTTTTTATTTATTTATTTATTTATTTATTAAACTCAATAGATTTAGTAGTACATTGTATAAAATCATCACATCTTTACAAGCAAATTTTCAGTCAGGTTTGTTTGAGGTGCTGTTGTGTAATTACTCTTACTGAGACAAACAATAGCCCCTTGCAAACTATAGAAAGTACAGTAGCATATGTGTCAAAGATTATCATTGAGGGGCAAGTTGCAGTAGAAGTACATTTTCGTGTTCCTTTTATCACACTGCTCATACATACTCTGTGTGTGAGTAGGTATGTATGGCTTTAGAGTTACACAATTAATGGAACCACAGTGTCAGCCTGTGTAATAGTATGATTACAACACAACCTGAAAGTGCTACATGTCAAAATCAACAAACATCGGATTACATTCGATAAATACTGACCGCACTGATGAACACCAACTCCATGGAAAAAAGGCAAGTGTGGTGACTTTGTATCAGCAATGAATTTTACAAACCATGGAAAGACTCCATTTTCAAACTTTGCCTCTTGCACAGACATACGTTCTTCATTGTTTTGTAGCTGCACTTAAAAGACACAGTCCTTTAGTTATTTTTTATTTAAGCAGGTTGGTCTCAGTGAGATGGGGGATGTCTTTTTCAAGGGAGACCTGGCCAAGACAGCCACGATACAGTCACATCATTACAGTTTTACAATAATAAAAGCATTTAGTTAGCCACAGTGCAACAGTTTGTAGTGACCACTTTGTAAAGTGGAGGAGAGGGTTTGTGAGGCGGGTGAACTGGGGGTTCACCGGTCCAATAAGCTGAAGACCGAGGCTGCTCCCTCTGTTTGACTTTTAGATGGTCGGGAACACTGACCATCCTGCTCAGTTTATTAACAAACAGGTTAGCAATGTGCCGCAAGCAAAGGGCCCAACAAAGTGCACATCTATCAAATCAGAGATGGGTCCTACAAACATGGTTGAGATTACCAGCAACTTAAAGTCCACGGTGATATTTTGGCTTTAGTGACACTGGTCAAGAACTTCAGCAGCACTTTTCATGTGGACCAACTTTATTATAATTAGATATAAGAGGAATTCTGTCTGTCCATCCAAGATTTCCCATTTCACTAACATTATTCACCCAATTTTTTTCAAATTTCACAAACATGTTCTTTTGCACAAGGAGAGGTGCGATACACATTTTGATGGCTGAATGTCATTTTTAAATTTTTTTTTTTTTTTTTTTTACAAATTTTGAAAATTTCAACTTTGAAAATTTGTCCATCTGATTTTTCGGACATTATTCACACAGTTCTTTTCAAATTTCACACACATTTTCCTTGCATGTGCCTTTCTCTCAACACGTTTCTTTTGGAATGTTTTTTTTTGTTTGTTTGTTTGTTTTTTTTTTTTTTTTACAAATTTTTGGAAACTTTTTAAAAAGATTGAAAGTTAAGACTCAAAATTAATCCCTGGCTAGACTGGATATCAGTTAGCAGGTGGGGCAAAGTGTTGTGTGCCCGGGTGGGAGTATTAGTAACAAGGTTTCCACAGGGTCTTGAAAAGTCTTAAAAGTCTTGAATTTACAAATCGGCATTTAATACCTTAAAAAAAGTCTTTAAATGGTACTAAATTGGATATTCTAGGTCTTAAGTTATGTTTCCATAAACTTGTTGGCTGTATTGTGTTTAAATGTGTCTGTTAAATGTCCAGAGAATGTAGCCTTAGTCTACTCAGTTCCAACCCGGCAATTTATATTGAAATTAGGAACCAATTTTTGCTAACTTTACAGCCCCCGGTGAGAAATGACACTGAACATAGGGAATCAAGGCATTGCAGTAAACAAATTTTCCTAAATTCTAGGAGTCACGAATTTTTGCCAGTATGGCTGTGAAGTAGGCTGTGAAACAGGCATTAAATTCTGTTCTAAGTCATCTTAAAAAGGTCTTCAAAAGCCTTACATTTGACTTGTAGAAACCTGTAGGAACCCTGTAGTAAGCTCTGCTTCGTTTTTCACTCTTTTAATTCTAAATTTAGTCATTGTCATCAGGAAACCAACGGCATTCAAATAAGATAAAAAATATGAAAAAAAAAATCTGCAAGGAAACCACCAGTCCTATGCTGTACATCCACTCACTGACCAACAGGATATATTTAAAGATGGATTGGGCATATGAGTTGGTGGCTGGCTCCAGTCCAGTCACTGTACCATGTTGGCAGAAAGACACTGGGATCATCCAGAGACATGACTAATGCCATATTAGGACTACAGTTTTGAAAAGGTACGAGTAAGGAAAGGAGCTGGAAGTTCAAGAAAAAATAATAAGATATCCATAATGGGTCTAATCTACTTCAAAACCTATATAAATATATATATATATATATATATATATATATATATATATATATATATATATATATATATATATATATATATGTATCCATGTACTGGTGTGCAAAAGAACAGGCAGTGCGACAAAAAACAACTGTTTTGTTGCAAAATGTGCACATGGATACTGCAACATTTTTCAAATATATTTTTTGAGGTTTTGCAGTAATCTGTGCATTTTTTTCTAATAACTAATATATTTTAAAATTTTCTCATTTGTATTTTTTTTGTATATTTTTGTGTAGAGCGTAAATTTGGTTGCATAACAATAAGTCTGTTTTGTTCAATTCTATACTATTCTGTATCCTTCATATTTTCTAAATTCCGTGCAGATCTGATCCTTGTACCTTGTTCCCCACCAGGTTCGGCTCTCCTACGGCAGACTGATGGAACCGGTCGGACTCCACTCGATTTGTTGTCTCCAAGTCAGAGGGACGAGCTCTTCCACAGCGCGCAGGTCGGGGACTCTGCCCTCAGAAAGAAGGCAACCAGGGTTTTGAACCTGCCCCTCCTGGAAGCCGGATCCACTCTGCTGGCACACCTTATTTTCTCCTACCAGCTGGAGAAGGGTCTGCCCTGCCATAACCAGCTGAGCGGTGACAAAGCTCACAGTCTGGGCCACAGGCTAGTCAGGGCTGTAAAGAAACACTCCCTCCAAAATGTGGCTTCGGGCTGGACGGACCAGCGGGCGGTGAGACTGCTAGAAGATACAAAGACACTGCTGGAGCTTGGCAGAGGGTGTTACCTGGGCCAGGTGTCGCAGGGAATTAAAGAATGTAAAGGAGAGAACACATTGTTCCTCATGGAGATACTAGAGGATCTGAAGTGGAGAGGAGAAGAACTAGCAGCTGATCTGTGACATTGGATCTTTGGACAACATGCTGATAAAGACTTGAATAGCACATTGAAAATCACAACTTGTTTCAGAAATACAAACAAGCTTCTTATTTTTATCATTTGTATACATCTGTTAAAACATCTGCACGTAGCTTCTATACCTGAGCTTAATGTTGACTTCTGCAGAGAAAAAGATCTTACAATTTAGACCAGAAATATCGGTTTTGCTATTCTGTTTAAGCGAACTGAAACTTAACTTTAAGCCTTCCTTTTACCAGTACCAGCACAACACAGTAATTGTCAGCACTATTTCATAAAATTCAGTTGTTTTTTTTCATTTCATTTGCCAGCATGTTTGCCATAGAGGCTGGCAGATGAAATCAGAGAGAGCAAGATACTCCTAAATCGAGGCTTAAAGTTAAGTGTTGCAAAATGTTATACAAGAGTTCTGTTACTGCTGAAGAAATCTGTTTAAATTTAATGCATTTAAGGCAACACTAACATTTTTGTCATTACTACCTCATGATTGTTTACTGGTTATTTTTTAAACATCAAAAGTTTTTGTTTTTTTGGTTTCTAAATATTTACACAGAAATAAATAAGTTAACTTTTGCACTACAACGCCGTGGTGTTGAACATTTCTGACAGTGTTTAGTCAAGGGTAAAAGACTGCTGCAGGTTAATATGGAAAGGTATGCTGACAGATGAAGGGGTTTTACGTGGGGGCCGCAGTGAAAGTGTAAAACCAGAAGTCGTCCTGGTCTGAGACTCACATCGTCTCAGCCACACAGGCTGAAGTGAAGAAAGAGACAAACATGAAAGAACGGAGCCTGAAATGTGAGAATTGTTAATGTCTGTGGATGAAATTAAGCGGCTTAAATTCCTTTTGCTACAACCAGTCCTTGTAAAAATGAGTTTGTTGATAGTGAGCGTACATGCTGAATTAATCCACACACTCTGAAGATGATAAAAAATATTTAATCTCATGTTAATTTTTCTTTTTTTCAAAATAAGCAACAGACATCAGATGCATTGAATTCCTCAGATCATAAATATACATCATATTTTCTCATGACTTTTGTCCCTTCTGACCCACAACTGTGTCGTAGCTGCTTCCCTTCTTAAAATGTCATTGCTCAGAAGTGGGTATATGAAGGTGATGTCACAGGCAGGCAACGATGCAGGCGGAAAAAGACAGATCTTAGAAAATAAGGCAGGCATACACCTACTCTACAATATCATCACCAAACCATCAACAGGCATACTGTATAAAATACAACCATAAATTAATAAGTAGCTATATACAATATCTGTTAAAAAATAAATCTCATTTCAACTTGGTGCAAATAAAAGTGCTTTTTTTTCCTTTACAGCTGTCAGTCTGATACATTCCTTTATATAATTTATTTTCTCTACATCACACAAAATAAAAACACTTTGGTTTGCTTGCAATAATAGCCAAAACCATATCATAAATGACTTTTAAAAGAAAAAAAACAAAGAAAAAGTATTTGGATGCAATATACCACACAATAGTCACCACAATTTGCTGTAAAATAACTACATACAGTAGTAGACACATACATATCAGGTATTCAAACAGTCCCTTCAGGCATTATAAAAAGCCATCCTTCATGAGAAACAGAGTGTATTTGTTGAGGAGGCTATAATCAGTCTGCGATGCTGCTCTTAGGGGACAGTCTGTTATTGTCTTTCAAGTGGATTCCTCAAAACAACAAAACAAAATCAATGGCCCTCTAGAGTGACAGATCCGAGCCTGTTGATATTTAAGCATGGAGATGGATGGGTAAAGAGGGAGGGAGGGAGGGAGGGCGCAGTTGAGGGTAGAGGCAATGGCAAGCAGTTAGACAGAAAGGGTGAGGGGATGACAAAATGGCAGAGAAGAGCTCGATTTGCAGCTGGGGAGGGAGTTGAGAGACAGACAGACAGACAGAAAAGGGGGAAAGGGAACAAAAAGATGGAGAGGGGGTAAAGATGGAAGGCAGGGATCAGTGGGATGAGAGGAGACCTTCTCAAATGTAGTCTGAGCTGTGATCTTTCAACAGATGCTCAGAGAGAAGCCCAGGAGACCGTCCCTTCAGACAGGGTCGCAACCCTGCTCGCTGACGAATGAGGGAACCGCAGAGAAGAAAACGGGGAGAAGCATGACGGGAAGCCGGATCCGAAATAGCATAAAATACACCCACACAGACACACACACACATATCCCTCCACGGCTGACATCTCAGGCCTAAGTCCCCTCCGAGCCTTGTCACAAAGCGACTCGCTGCTCATCTAACTGATGGCTTTCTACACCAGCAAACTCCACACCAAGTAACAGCTGGCACTTCTGCTACAGCACACACATATTTTTTACATGCTGACACACACAGACTGAATCTGCACATCAGTCTACAGCTGGAGGGGAGAAACAATTGAGAAGCACACCGACGTTGAGAAAAGCAACATGTCTTTGATTGCATAAACGTGTATACGCAAACACTCTTACATACACAGTTCACATACGCAAGCTTGTGTCTCTGGAAACACAGATCAAAGTTGAGCTGTGGGCACAGGAGGTGGGGCAGATGGAGAGGGCGGCCAGCCTGGGGCACAGCATCACACAGAGCATGAGTTTTTTTTTTGTGTGTATGTATGTGTGTGTCTGAGAGGGAGGAAAAAGTGCATGCTCAAGTGGGATGGTAGGTTTTATCTGTGCGGGAGAAGGTACAGAATGAGTGTGAGCCCGTGTTCGTCTTTGTGAGTCTTTATGTATCTGCATGGCGGTAAATGAAAGCTTCCGTGTGGTGTGTGGCCGCTGAGGCAAACACACAGGGAGATGAGAGGAAAGGAGACCAGCCTTTCAAACCAGATTAGGACTGTGGCTGCCTAAAGGCCTGCCTGCCTGCCTGCCTGCCTGGCGACTCTCTGCATAGACTGGGTGACATCTATATTAACACCTCAACTGCTCAGTCTGCTGCTCCTCCAGACAGACTGACTGGGTGTTTGACAAGGGTTACATAAGGCTGCAGCAAAAATTATCTGGGCATTTACAGTAGTGGCATTTAAGGTTGAATGGCTAATGCTAACTATTACTGAACTTTACTCTGGTTTCTATTTTCTAACAATATTTTATCCAAATTAGGGCTGTACGAAATGACAACATACATCATGCAACATACAAATGTCCCCTCATGATCATCATTTCATGTAATGTTACAGATTTCTCCACTGAGCTGTAGCTCATACTCTTTACAGCATATTTTTCTTGATTTGGATGGCAAATACAGAGATGAACACCACTATTAAGGCAGTACAAACATGGAGGATAGTGAATGTGACAGAAGACACAAGTCAAGGACAAGTTGAGGATCTGCTACGTAAAAGAGAGGCTACTGCAACTGCATGGACATATTTTATGCATGAAAAGTCTGAGACAAACTGGACATTTCACATTCTGTTTAGGATTTTACACATTTTGTTACATGTTTTAACTGAAGGTATGAACAAATGGTTCAGTTTATTTGGTGAGAACCGAATTCAAACTGTATGAAATCGATATGTCTGTGTGGGTGTTTTATTTTTACAGAATATGTGCTATATCGAACTGATGTAACATCCAGTGTACCCCACCGTTGCCTGTTGGTAGCCAGTTGGATAGGCTCCGGCGACCCTGTGACCCTCTCAAGGACTAAACAGTTCAGAAAATGAATAAATGAATGTGCTATATTGTGATATGTACCAGTATCTTGATATGTAATTACCTATGTTGGGACATAAGATTTTGGTCATATCACACAGCCCTAGTCAGAATCCATTCTGAGAAGTGCAGATCCACTGTATTTCAGAGTATAACCACTGTAATACATGGAGAAAAAGCAACATCTTTTTATATTAAATGTTCAAAACCTAATCTAGACACTGCATTAAAGCAGAGACAGACACCACCACAAGCCTGCAGACTGTTTGTCCAGTTTTGTGTTCATGGAACAGGATATATCTGGAGGCTACCACTGTAATTGCTAATCAGCTCGGTTGGCTGAGTTAAGTGGAGACAATTCAAATTACTCCCAGTGAACGTAACATTATCACCACAGTCCACAAGAAAGAAAAGATACTTCAGTACAAAAACAATTAAAAAATATAAACATATTCCAAAAATCATTTAATAAATAAATGTTGAAAAAAATGCCTTCTATTGCAGAGCGATAAATGCTGAATGTTGGTATAAGGCTTCTATTTTTGATGAACGTGAGTGAACTGAATATGTCATTTTGGAAAAGTGAGTTCAAATGTTAAAACTCATTTTAGTCATTGTGTGACACTTGTGGCGAGTGAACAGAGTCCTCCAAGCTGTCAGGGTGATGGAGACAAGTAACGAGGAGAGTGGCTTACACAGCTGAGAAAAAGGTCAACCCATCAATCCTTCCTTTCCTTTAAAATCAATCAAAGCATAATGGTTTTAAGAATAATTCAAGACATTTCTTGTACTAGTCTTTTTTTTATACAAAAATTACACCTCAGGAAAGTATACTGTACATCATGAGTAATCAAAGACAGAAAGAGATTTAAGGAGAAGAAGAAAAAAAAAAAAAAAAAGCGAAGGATAGCTGAGCCGAGCTGGTCCAAAGCGGTCTTCCTCTGCTCCTCAGTGTCCAGTAATAGACCAAGAAAAGTGGAGAAGAGAAGAGTTGGTGGGCGGACACAGTCATCTACCCGGGGTTGTTTTTCTTCCTTTTATTTGGACTGGGATTGGGATCCAGTTTCAGCTCTCGGTACTGCACCTGTTAAAACACACAGAAACACACAGACACACGCAAACACACACCAACCGGTCAGGTGGAAAGAGCAAAGGATGCTTGAATAGCACAGAAACCCTCCAGAGGCTCTCTGAGTCCAGCTGTGTGGAACAGTGGCCTCAGGGAAGGGATTACACACTGATTACAACACACGCACACACACAGATGCACATAAAGACACGAACGCTCTCATGCACACACACACACACACACACAAACACAATGCATGTACACTGTTCAAAGCTCCAAATACACTTGTGCTTGCACGCAGACGCACACAAAGACACACATACACACATACTTCCACAGATGTGGAACAGTGGCCTAAGGGAAGGGATCACACAAACAAACAGAGAACAGGGCAAGGGCTCATGGGAAAGCTTGGAGAGACAACAGAGTCATCTCAGCATGGCAAGATGGTGAGGAGAGAAAGGGCAGAGTGAGGCAGAAGGTAGAAAACTCACTGTAACCCTTTATCAACCAAATTCTCTGCTTAGATTGTATCATCACACCACTGATTATTTTATCTGTTTACATACTTGTTACATATGTGTGGAATTTAGCACGGTGTGTCAGGATATCCGTGTGCTTAGGGAATAACAAATCACCAGACGCCACCAGAGTGTGAAAAAACAGTCAAATAATGAATGTTAAGCTCATACAGAAAAAAAGAGAAAGTTATGAGGTTAGGCAGGTTTCACCATGTTGGCGTTCTTTTAGATATCTGACTTTTCTTTACTTTGAATTTTGCTATTTTTACTGTGCAATCCTATTTGTCCCCTTTCCCCTCTGGGATAAAGAGTAGAAATTGAAAAAAAAAAAAAACCAAAACAAAATAGCAAGCAAGGTGATGAAAACTAAGATTAAAACTAAGAAAGAAAGAAAATATCCATTAACTGAAAATTTAAAAAGTAATAAAAAGTACAATGCAACGCACTGGAACAAAACCAGCTTTGTTTCATGGTTTTCACCTGATATTTAGGTTTTTTTAGAACAAGGGTTAGGCTTTAGCTTAGGTAGAAATAGGGATTGTCTTCATAATCAATTGTTTGCTTAATGTCTTGGTCCCCCATTTATAAGCTATGGATAGCTTCTGGGGTTACCCTTTTTACAAAATCATATCTTGCTGTGAATTATGAATATAAGTTGCATGCGTATTTTAATGATTTGTAAATAAAATGTGAACTGAACTGAACTGAACATTTGTGCTGATCCTCCACTCGCCTTTGCACTGCATTGTACCTACTGGCTACTTTTGTTATCACTATGGTGCCGTCAAGACGTTTTAGTGGCACTTTACAATCCCTCCAGAATGCGTTCAACATTATCACTTAGGAAGCTACCTACTGTATGCCTCCTGAAGTGAACTCCTTCTAATTTGACATGATGCTTTCCAAACTGAGACAGTAAGCGGAGCAAACCGCTCCTAAGTGATGGACACTTCGAAGCAAGAGCATCACAGTGGCTGAGCGTCAACAACCAGAGACTGTCACTCCGGCAGTCGCTTCCTTTCAGATGTACACACACACATGCACACACAGAAATACAGTCACTATCCAAGACACACTGACAAGCACTAGCCACTAAATCAGAATACTAATAGAAAAAAAAAAAAGATTTAACAGTCACAGCACCAAAGAGCCAGTATCGTCTGTGGAATCCCTCCTAGGCTGATGTATTGTAGGCTACTCTGCCTGTCTGACTGACTGACACCCTCTCTGATTCTCCAGGCAGACAACAAACTGACGTCAATATGGTTTCTCTGTTCTGTCTCTTGGTGGGTCTGTCTGCTGTGGACGGGAACAGCAGCGTCTCTCAGCGCGGGGCTGGGAACAAGCCTTTATCATCCATCCACTATCCTCTGCCTGGTATGTACAAATTTGAGATGCAAAGAGACAGGTGTGAGCGCTCAAGGATGAACATACCCACAAACAAATACCAACACGCACACATGCCAACACCACTGCACACCCATGCCTCCCACATCACACCCCCTTCCAGCCTTGTATCATTAACATCCCATACAAAGCTCCTCACTGTACACACACACACATGGATACAGTGGCATATTTCTGTTCCTGTCTCTCACAGTGGCACAGTCAAATGTCCCGTTAAGGTGCTTACAAAATGGTTAGACCAACATGTGTTGCATTCTACGCCTCACTAAGCAGCCAGACTGCACCAATTCAAATCTGGATCCTCCTTACTGTCCACAAAGCAAACAAACATCCTACTAAACAGCTGTGCAAATACAAGTGGTAGGTTGAGTAGAGTGTGAGAGAAGATGGGAGACAAAGATAGTCTGAAGGCGACAAGGAAGGAATCCAGGTGGAAAAAACAAGAGAGGATGGGAAAGAAGAGAAAGAGGGGACAGAAATAGATGGAAAGATCAAGGGAGGAAGGGCAGAGACCAGAACAAACCAACAAAGGAAACAGGAGAAAAAACAATGAGCAAAGAGGAGACTGGGTGAGGCAGGGGGAGATCTGTGGACACTTGGGTGATGACAGATACTGTTCTCATGTGGGTGTGGATTCTTTTATAGTTCTGCCAACTAAAGCAGACAACAGAGTCAAAGCCCAAGAGATGGAGAGGGGCTTATATGGCCCCATCTGCAAGTGTCTGTAGTACTGTCATTAGACGACCATGATAGTCATAAGAGCGTGGCCACAGCGATTCGATCAATTACAGTAGCAGATACACAGAGAAACAAGTCACAAAATTGATTTTGATGGATTTAGGGTAATCTAGCTGCAAAGCGGAAAAGTAATATTCATAATTTTGTGTTCATAGTGTAAAATCACCTAAACTGTTTTTTCATCACCTTAGAATGAGTGGTTTGTGCCACATGACTGCAGCAGCTCAGATTGAACTTCTTGTTCCTCATCTTTTTTTATGGCAGGTGCCATCCAGTGTTAAAGTGTATTAGCATCATCTACTACATTTAAGTGTGGACTATAAACAATATCCCTCAGTCCACTTTAACAGGCCTGAATGGATGAACAAAACACTACTCTTATATTTAGTACTTTTGGCCATTGTAGAGGAAGGAGAGGCAAAGGTTCTTCACTTGTTTGCAATCTGAAACTTCAATACTAGATGCCATAAAATCAATTCATCCATAACTAACTGTAAAACAAAATAGTACACAATTCACCCACAATTACAATAATACATAATATATGTAATGTTTGCAGTATACGATATTATTGCAACACAATCTATCTTCATCTTGCTACAAGTTTCAACCACTGATCCAAAAGTAGGACAGGTATTGCACAGGATCACTGACTGTTAGTGGTCCCATTACACGGCCAAACGCCTACAGCAGCAAAAAGGAACACGGCAATTTAATTCTGCACGCTGACATTCCTGTCCAAACAAAACTCTTTGCAAGTGCACACAAACAAAGAAAAGTTTGCATGTCAGTAGAAAGTATGGTGTTCTTTCCTGTGAAGGGGATCAACAAAAAGAAAGGGCGAGGGAAAAAACAAGATCTCAATCAAACGGGAGTTTCTCTGTGAAGAGCTGCCAGCCATGAGAAATGGGGCTCATGCGTCACAGGATCAATTCAACCTTACAGGTGACAGGTTTGCATCATGCTATACCCTTGGCTCCCCACTCACCTCACCTAATAACACACACACAAACACACACAGGCACCAAAACGATGCAGACAACAAGAGCTAGTTAAAGTCAAAAACAGAAGAAAAGGCAGAGGAGGCGAGGAGAAAGTGGGACGTTAGCAAAATAAAAGAAGCCAGAATTGGGTGAAAGTAAAAAGTGTGGTAATGCAGCGAGCACATAAGCAATTTGGTAGCGCGAGTGGGGAGCTTAAAGGGAACATCGACAGGAGAGGCACTTGGTAAAGACCCAGCGCTGCTCAAAGGCTGCTCCACCCTCGCTCCTCTCCGCTCCTCTCCTTTCCTCTCCTCTCCAAAATGTTGACAGTACAAGTGCAAAACAGGCTTTGAAGTGTGCTCTGCTGAAGGGGCGCCGTGTACCGTGCTTCGTTTAACGGTGTTACCCACAAAGCATCCTGGGACCTGCTCTTCTCCCTCTCTCACTGTCTGTCATCCTCTCCCTCCCTCTCACATCGAACCTTTGACAGTGTTTTGATGTTGCCAGTGTGGGCAGACAGACAAGGAAAAACTACGGTGGGTGACAGAGCAAAAAAAAGGCACACACGAGGGTAAATAAATGAAGTCAAGAAAGGCAAGAGGGCAACATTTTAATGACACTATGCAATTCTCTTTCCAGTTCTTTACAGGGAGTGGAAAACTGAGCAAGTTTCATCCTATGTGATGCCTAACTGAGCATAAGGGTTATTAAGTGTTTCCAGGGAAACACATTTGTGTACAGTACAGACATCTGCACATTGGAGGATTCAGCACAAGCATCTACTGTTGGGAGAGAAAAAGCATGTCAAGGTGACATAAGCCAGAGGAAACAAAAAAGCAGCAAAAAAATCACAAAGTAAGTAAAGTTTTGCCTATTAACTGCAGTGGCACGACACACGCTGAATAGTGACTAATTGGCCACTTGCAGTGAAATGTTTAAATTTGTCACAAAAGTGGGGAAGGACAAAGCCAAGGAGAGTGAGACCTCTGGTAGATGTGAGTGATGGCATCTGGCAACGTTTCAACCTTAAACCATCCTGCCTTTGACCCCGGTATGTCCAGTGAGGTTTCATCCCCAACATAAATGTTGTCCAAAAATATTAACCTGACTCCCCGCTGTTCATTAGGCACTAAATTGGAATTCATGCTTATTTTTGTACAGGGGGTTTGATCCAGCTCCTTTACACCCATCATAAAGGGCCACTTGGCATGCTAATTGCCTTGGCCCTACTTATGCACTCCCCAGCTCACATGGCTAATGGTGTCGTAAAACATACTAGTGCACTGACACCTCCCAAACGCCAGGTAGGGAATACTTAGCACTATAAAGGTGCTCAGTTTGGCCTCGTTTAAGAGGACATGAAGAATTCTGTGATAATGACCATAAAGATAGCTTACGCTGGTAAAAGTTACAAACCAGATACAAGAAACCGTTACCTGGGGGGGAGACAGTGACTCTTTCACATATACAGCTCACCTCTGCACACACACACTGAGACCAGGCTTTAACATCGCTGCTCACAGAGGGACATAATGATTTAAGTAAACTGTTCTGGTGGTAAAAAGGTAACTCTGCCTGGTGCTGCATCGCTACACTACTGGGACTGAGCTTTTAAAGGCTCTTTGACAGTGCCGTTATAGGGGCTCAGTGTCAGTGATGTGAGGAGCTGGACCTTCCCTGGACTGTACAACTAATTACAATGACATTAACCATGTTTCTATATAACTGTCTAGTGAATTAGAAGCTAACCTTTGGAATGTCACACAGAAGAAAGAGTAAAACAAAAAAAAAATAATAAAAAAAAAATTAGGTGAGCTGCCATTAACCGGTTTGGAGCAAATAGACTCAGCTGTAAACTGTCTTCAGCAGGTGTCATAAAAAACAGTGTTGAAGTTGAGATTGGTAACCAGAACAACCTGCTGTTTTCATGGATGAGATCGAATAATAGTTTGGTTTCCTCACACATCTCCACATGTACCTGTTGCTACTTCTTCTTCATCTCTAGGAGCATAAACAACTGACTAGTCATGTTAAATGTTCGCTACAAAAGAACTTTCTAAAAACAGCTGAAAAAAAAATGCAAAAAAACACCTCAAGCAAGTGTAAACACTTCTTTGCAAAGTTGAGGATAATTTTACAATTTTCCATCAACCTTCTCTACTTCAAAATGTAAAATACAAATGTTTAGATGGAGACCTGGTTACTGTATATTGTGTATATAGAAGAAAGCTATATGCTGTAAAAAGTTGTATGAGAGTTGCTGTGGTATCTTAGAGCAACATGCTATATGTTGTGATTGACTGTGGCCTAGTGTAGTTGCCCTTTATATATAAAGTCATTAGAACCTCATCAGTTCTGGCTGCACTGAAGCACCTCCAAATGATGCGGAACAGTACACTGAAACAACCCCAACCCACCTCACATGCACCACTGCTGGGAGAGCATGTGTATGTGTGTGTGTCTTTGTATGTGTGTGTGTTAGGTCACACCGGGGCCCTGAAATAGCACTTCATTAGTCATCCAGGGTGTCAGGCATAGTGGGCCCCTGCTCTAATGCCAGTGGGTGCCATGGACAGGTGCCCGTGAGGGGACGCTCCATTTGGACCCCAGCACCTCTCTGCATCATCCATGAGCCTCAAGGGCTTAATCCCCACAGACGGCTTTGACCCAGTAAGGGGAGGGTGCAGGCAATGAGGTGAAGCCACCACCGGAGGCAGCGTGGGATGCATCGCAGAGCAGAACGTTCTGGTCTGTTTTTAGCCAAAAACCGCAGAGCGGGGTGTCTTCGCAAAAAAAAAAACAAAAAACCCTCACCTTTGGATTCAGTGAGAAAGTAATTAGCACAGGTTTCGGTTATTTATCAGCTGACTGAGCACTGAATGTAAATTTCACCAACCTCATATTTACACAAACAAGATAACCATGCCCTAAATAATCACACCAGATAGAGCTTTTATTATCCACTTTTGTTCTCATTCTTTCTTCTATATCTCTGCTTTTATGTCCATCTTTTTTCTTCTTAAATCAGTTCTTGCTAGTCTCACTTGGTTTTTCACCCTCCAAACAGTCAGTGAAACCTGGCAACAATTACCATTCCAACAGCTGCAGCAATAACCGTTACAGTAGCACTTACAGAATTACTTATACAGTAGGCACAACTCCAGCAGCATGGGCATCAGACCAGAGCAGCACGTCTGCCCCCGCCTCCCCCAGACAGCAGGCCCTCATTAGGGGCCTTGTAAAGGCCTAGTACCTGCCGGGCCTGGGCCCCTTCCCTGCTCTGCTACTCCGGGTTCCAGGTGCGTAAGGTGGCTGCACTTCACCAGAGGGGACAGCCTGGGCTCATTTAAACCCAAGGCTACCTGCCTTGTATGTTTCGCTGCAGCAGGCCCCAGAAAACTATGAAACTGTAAAACTGCACAGGGACTGAGAGGGGGAGAACACAGGGGGTCGGGCAGGAGTGTGAAGGGGAGCAAGGATTATGACCCTGTAAAGATGAAAGAGGTTCGATCAAAGAGGAAGTGTGTCAGTGCTGATGTGGCAGGGGATTGGTCATATCAGAGGCCCAGGTCGTTCAGCCTCAGCCTGCACGTGTATGTGTGTGTGTATCCGTGCATTGATGTGCATGTGTGTTGAACTCAGCACAGCAGGGCTTAACGGCCACAGCGGACACCATGGGTGCTGGATAACACAACGACTTTCACAAGCTGCCGCTTAATTGCTGTTTAAACTGCACTTTGTCCTGGGCAGCACAGCACGCTCCACAGTTAACATACACACACACACACCAGTACATATACACACCTATATTTTAACGAAGCATCTGTAGTTCTCAACCACAAAGTTAATCTGATCTCACGGTTAATGTAGAAGCAAAACCGCATGGGGCTGGTTAACTATTGGTTTACACTCTGTTCCAATTACTAGCATAGAAGGCAAACAACAGCTAGCTGTCTCATTGTGTGCGTATGGAGTCAATCAGCCTAGTTATAAGCAGGACACTAAACTCACTTAACCTTGTTATCCTATTATACAACTTCAGCACCATGAACGTATGTTAAAATTTAATTACACTAGGAAACTCTTAGTAGGTAAACACAAAAAACTAAGGATAACCGTTTCACCAAACACTAGTACAGTGCAGAAGATAAACCCAGAAACAGACAAGAAGCTTCAAGGAAACAAAAGAAAAACAAAAAGAGAAAGTGAGACAGAAAAGAACATGAAAGAAGCGTTAACCTTTGCTCCTGTCTCAGACTGACTGAGATGGTGCCAAAAAGATAGAAAAGATGAGGCAAAGATAAAAGTAGAAAGTTCACCTACCACTTGTACGTCTGAGGGCACTCTGGACAGAAAGTCTAGCAGCTCGTTGTTATCTATGGTGTAAGGGTCTCGCAGCTTTTTGGTGAATTTATTCACCCCTGTAGAAACAGAGAAAGGAGTTGGAAAATAGTTAGAAAATATGGGTAGACAATGTGTGCTGACTAACTTGTTAAAACCTCACTGGCTGATATCCAAGAAATTAGTCAGACAGGCCAAAGAGTATAGTGTAAATTTTGCTTTGGCTATCAAAAGAACTTGGCTTTTTTTTTTTTTTAACAATACATAAAACATTAAAGAATAGCATTGCTTTACTACATCCTCTCTAACATATGTATACGTCACTACACATTTAAAATAAGTGACTTATTCTTAGTATTTTTATTTTCAGCATCATCTCACCCCAGGCTAGAACTATGTATCGTAGAGGGATGAAATAGACAATGATGGTGGCCACTCCAAGAGCCACAATGGCCAGCCAGCTTAAGAAAGGCACAGTCCAGTTAAAAGTGCTGGGGGAGAGAGAGAAAAAAGATTGTTAAAGATGGGTACCTGGTAAAGCTAAGTTCAGCCAAACATGTAGAAAAAGTAAAGAGAGGAGTCAGAAAGGAGTCATTTAATACATTTCAAGTGAAATCAGCAAATTCGGATACCTTTGTGCTGCAAAATTCCTCACATCCACTGCTACTGTGCAGAAGGAAATTGTGTTTACTAAAGGTCTTACATGTCAGTAATGCAAGGTTAAGAATGGACTACAACTCAATAAACTTTCTCTCAATCAGACACCCTCAACTTGTCACATCCAGATGGTTTAAAATAACTGAGTAAAGATAGGAACCTGAAGCATGTGGGGTTTCAAAATTCCAGTTCTTCTAGGTATTTTTATGTAACTAAATGAACGTTAGGGCACCTCTGTATGTAGATCACAATGAATAAACGGTTTAGTGTGTGCATGTGAATGTTTTAGCTAAGTGGAGGTCACGCTGGGTTAAGTGAGATGTGATGGATAGACAAAAAGTGTTTGTGTCTCAGGGTTGAGTGTCAGGCTGGCACTGTTTCCTGAGAGCAGCACTGAGTTATACCCAGGCTGGCAAGGAGAAGCGGGGGCAACCTGGCACTGCAGAAATAAATAAAACACTGGGATGCGCGTAGCAGAGAGAGCAGAGCGGGCCAGCCGCCGAGGAGCTGGCTTACAACTCACTTCTTTATCCTCTCGCCATAGGAGGCCACTTCATCCAGTGCATTCTGCACGCTGATGCACACGTCCTGAATGGCGTAAAGCTTGTTCATGAAGCCCTTTCTCTCAGAGTCCTGCAAGAGGACAGATAGTGTTGTAGGCAAATACAGGAAGGATGGGTAAGGGAAGAAGAGGTGGAGACAGAAAAGGGAAGGTAAAAAAGGGGGAGGAGGAAGAAAGAGGAAAGAGAAGACAGAGGCTGGGCACAGGCATCTTCATGAAAACAATACATTTTAAATAGCGTCAAAGATTTGGAGTGGGGAGCCAAATCACCGGATATCCTGCATGAACCGACAGACTGCTTTCATTCCAGGCAGTAATAGAGATATAAAGTCGGCAGAACAAATCAAAATGTTTTCCTCTTTACAAAAGCTCACACAGGAAAATTTGAATATGTGAATAGAGAGACAGAATTAAACTGAAAGCCGAATGGATACATCAATCTCTGGGCGCTCTCTTTCTCTCTCTCACAGCTGCCAAGAAGGCTGGAAAGACCGGGCAGAGCCCTCTTTTGTTCTGCTGGTTGGCACACTGTGATGATGTCACCAGCAGTGACATCATTATCATCCTTATTAACGTCGTCACCCACCATGAAGAGCTCTTCCTTTTCAACTTTTGATGGTTGAGAACTTGAGAATATTGTGAGGAGCGGGGGGGAGAGACCACAAAAGTAGGCAGGCAATCTAAAATCTACAATCCCCGCTCTTTACTGAAACAAAGTGAAAAATTTAAGAAGTCATGCAACAGTCAATGAGCCGCCTGCTGAATGACTGACAGGCAGGGACAGGATGGATCTGGACATAATGAGGTGACAGATCGAGAGCCTTTGGATAAGTGAGGACATCGACACGCAGACTGGTTGCGGCTGGATGGGCATGCTTACAAAACGAGGCCAAAGTGAGGAAAAGTACATTCCTTTACAGTAAACACATTATATTACATCTTATCCCCAAAAGGTATAGCAGTATATTCAGGAATCTGACTAGAGTGGACAGGACCTATTACCAGAACCAACACAACCATTCAGTCTTCTTGTGGTTGTTACAGTAAGAAATATAAACTGATGCAAAAAAAAAAAGTAGAAATACTGATACTGATTCAATTCTATAACTATTTCTGAGAAAAACAAATTGTACTTCACATAATTTCCCCATGTCTTAAACCATTCTAACTTCACATATAATAAAAATAATATTCTCAAAATAATAAATATTAACTTCACATCAATGTGTAAATCACCCATCAGTGTCAGCAAGAGAACTGTCTTTTGTTTTTTCTTCTGCTCTAGTCTCCTTTTCTTGCCTTGTTGAAATTTTTTGCAGTTTCTTTGCCTCAACGTGTGCCGTGTGTGAAATGCACTGATGGATTCATGGATCTTTTTAAAAATATTTTCCTTCTATTTAAGTTGAAATTGCTCTTAATGTTGAGAAAACACACAGTGATGCCAAATAAAAATCTATAATTCCCCTGAAATGCATTCAAACTAAAATAATACGCCTGTTTTGAAAATGTAAGAAGAAAGTACAGATGTTTGTATTATAATCTAGGGAGTAAAATAAAAAGTCAGAGAAATAAATACCAAAAGGTAAACTGTAGTGAAAACTGTGCTTAAGTATTAATGAAGTATTTGTACATAGTTTGTTCCACATCTGCTGCACAAACACTTTGGAGAGCTGCTAAAGGTCTACCTCAAACAAGTGCGTGGAAGGCACCTCTGGGCTTTAGATAAAATAATCTGAAATTGATGAGGCTGAGGAAAATAGGATATTATGACTGTTTGAACAACTTTGGTGAATTTGCTGAAAAAACAATGAAAAAATGAAGTCAAAATACTAAAGGTTTATGAGAAACCATATGCTTATAGCAAGACCCTAAATGGCCACGGAGTATTTCAGTTTTGTATAAGAAAAGACGGTATGTAAAGCAATGAGTGTGTTATTGAAGAAGATGGATGGACGCTGCTGAATTGCGGAAGTAAACCTCTGTAATCCTTATCATTATACTCAAAGACGACTGTGAAGCAGTCAAAGACGTGACATCCCCAGGACGTCAAAGGGCTCCCCGCATCCCACCACAATCTACCCACTGAGACCCAAAACACCCCAGCACTGACCCAAAACCCACCCACTTCTTTCTGCTCTCCGTCCAGGATCAGATAATGTGAAAAATGAACCATGGAGCAGTCAAGGAGACCACATGGCCTCCCCAGCAAAACCACACAAGACAAATAGATATAATTAGACAGCGTCCCTGGGTTATTTTTCTTTGCAAATATTTTACAAGACTCCCTTTCTTTTTTTCCCCTTCTCTCTCCTTCTCTTCTCAGTCCTTTCCACAGAGTCCATCTGTTTTTCATTGCTCGCTCAAACAAATCTCAGAGTGTAGGATCTATTGTGCTGGACTGGGTTAGGCCGAGTCGAGCCGGGCTGGGCCGGGTCAGGCAGTTTTATTTTCGGGCCCGGACTCAGGGGAGAGTGTTTGAGGGCCAGGGGAGTGGTGTGAGAGAGCGGGCGGGGGAGGAGAGAATAGGTCAGAGGTCATCTGAGTATAAACCATTGCCACATGCCCCTCGGACTGCGGTCTGACTCCTATTTCCTGTCTTCAAACACAGCTAGGGGAGGCGGGAGGTAGCAATAACACAGAGAGCTGCAGAGAACCTTGTTTTCCCAGCTTCCCCGCACACTGCGCACATATGGAGCCAGGCAACCTGTTCTTATAATGGAACCTAATATGCACACAAACACACACACTCACACACCCTACAGCTATTAGATAAGGTTGATCTGCACACCTGGTCTTGCTGTGTGACTCTACAAACGATATTTTATCCTGACACAGATTAGACGATGAGGGGCCTTGACTTCTAAAAAAAGTTTCCCTCTTTGCAGTATTCCAGCAGTGACTCTCTGAGCAAGTTTGTTTTAGACTCCAATGTCATCATAGATAAAGTGGAAACTGATACAGAGTGAGGAGGCGAGAGACAAGGAATTGACACATCACAGTCAAGGCCAAAGAATCTTGAGAGATTGAATAGAATGGTGAAATATTTCAATCAAGTAGGTGATCTTACTAATGAAATACACATTTACGCGTGCTGTAATGTGAAACGATCACAAGTATAATGACACATAGATTAATTATGAATAATGTGTGCATATTTTAGCAACAAGCTCAAATGTGATGTGGAACCAGAGTTCTGTTTTCCACGCTCAGGAAAAGCAGCCGAGTCTTTACAGGAGACTCAGGGCCTGTATTTCCATCCGTCTTTTCCTGTGTCTGTCAAGGAGAGTAAGTGGGTTTGTTTGGAGACCTGAAGGCAAGACTAATAAAATAAAATCTGTGAGGCCTCTGCTTTGACTTGGCTACAGTTGCAGTCATGTTAATGCTCAAACTATGCTGCAAATCCCAGCACCTCTTGACAACAGGCTCCTGATTGATGTTGCTGCGTGGCCGGAATCATTCAGACAGATAGTGTAATAAGCCTGCCTAATGAGTTTAGCATCATGCATTTTAATAAACTGCAACTGCTGGCCCATTTGAAATGCATTACACTGACATGTTACAGTAACTACCAGGGTGTCACTACAGTTAGACTTTGAAGTAAACGTTCATCTACCATAAAATAATATATGTGTATAAATGGAGCTGTAGTTGTGCCTGTCAAAGCATTATAAGTGCAACAATGTGAAATAGATTTATTGAATTCTGGCAATTACTCCAAATTACATGGCTTGATCTCTGCCATAAACCCGACCTTTGTAAATAAATGCTTCTTTTACACATATACTGGGGGTGAGTAAAATGTCAGGCTAATTAAAATAGTGAAATCCTGAAAAAAGAAAAAGAAATATCCATTGCTTTGGGTCAAAAGAAAGTGAAATATATCTTCAATGCAAAGAGTAACTATTCAATATAATGAAAATACTTTTGGTATTTTGCAAACCTTTTCACTACTATTCAACTGTTTTGTCTTTTGTCATTTTTTCACCTTTATATAAACCAATAAAAAAGGTTGTGGGGTGTACTGAGTGGGATTTCAGAAGTCAGACGCACAACACAATGCTGTAACTTAAATGAAAAACAGCACAGAGTTCATCTTTTTTTTTATCCCGTGAATGAAATGTTTCTATGCCGAAAACAAACTACTTGACATCAATTACCTCTTATCAGGTTGGGGGAAGAAATATTTAGTGAGTCGGCGTCCTTTGATGGCAGCGAGTTGTGTGTTTTAATTGCATGTATACCATTTAAATATAGCTTTTGTGGTTATGTCCAAAGTTTGCATCATTGTTTGGAAGTGTGGAGTGTGATATGAAATCTCAGCCTAGCACCCATTAGTTCACAGCTGAACCATCCTGTGTATAAGTGTGGGGAGCGGGCTGCACCAGGGGAGTGCTCCTTTCAGGCGAAGACAGAGGAGGGAAGGCTCGTTAAAGTGATGTGAGCTGTTTGCATGTGTTAAGGAGAAACAACCCTCAGTGACACCAGAGAGAACCCAGGGATACACACACATGCATAGAAACAGCCAAGTCAGGCTAACCACATTGCACTTGCTGGTAAATTGTGGTAAACAAATGTGGTAAACTCCTTGAAACACTTGATTAAATATTTAACAAAGGAAAGATGCACAATGCCTCTGTGTACTCGACTGTTCCATTTCTCTTTCACACAGAGATAGCATCATAGCAGAGTACATCTATATGCAAAAGTGCAAAGTGAGCAGTTATAAACTTTGCAAAGACAGTTTGTTCTTCACTGACCCAAGGCCTAGAGCTAAACAAGAGAGAGGTCACTGAGGACTTAGCCTATTACGATGGACTCAAATATCTGTCCTATATCTACTGGGTGGAAATAGAGAGAGCCATTTGAGACTGTTTTAACCTCCGATCACATTGTTCTCCCTGCTGGGTTACGCCATAAAAATGATAAACCTAACAGTTATAATGTAGCGGCATATATCCCATCACACCACAAAATGAGTCTGAACCACAAGTGGCTGCTGCTCATTGCTGCTGTGCTAAAATTGCACCTGTTTTTCTTTGTTTTTCTTTTTGCCTCTTTCAGTCTGGCAGCACAGTAAAAATTGAAATGTCATATAAAACGTGACAGGATGCTAATATGTGGCTCCCAGAGGGCATCTGAAAGCGGTCTTGTTGATTTTGTAACTGCAGAGAGAGTAGACAACCCTCCCATTTCAAACCCAGGGAGAAAAAAAAATAAAAAAAACAGGAAAAAAAAAAAAAAAGTTGAGTGAAGTTGAGGAATGCTTTAGGGGCAACACGGATTCAATTTCGTAGCCAATGTAAGAATTAGGGATGACAAATGAATAAATAGTACATACAATTAGAATTTACTGTGGAGGAGACTGGCAACAAAAATCAAAACACGGGTAAAAGACAACAGCTACGTATAGTCATAAATACTGCTAATTTGACTCTTGAATGTATGTGAATAAATTAACATAGAAATGAAGTGAGTCGTGAATGTGTAAAGTTATATATTAGTAGGAAATGAGTCTTTTTTAGATGTTAAAATCATGAGTTAAACCAGGCATCCTCTGTGAAATGATGGAAACAGTAATATATACAGACATTAGACTGTGAATGCTCAGATATAAATGCATTAGACCATTTATAATGTGCAAAGAGGAATCTGAAACATATAATATTCATCATTAAAATTAGTATCATGTGTATTTTTATATTTCTAGTAATTTGGCTTGTAATTTTTTGTTATTGACATTTATAGCAGTGGATTAAATGAAACACAAATTAACATAGACTCAGTCTTAACTCTAAGCTCAAACATCCAAGTGATGAAAACCAATCATCTTTACTGCTCTTAAAATGAAAACTATTAACTGATGTGTTTAAATGGTGACTATTCCATTTAGTCCCAATTCCGCTGGGGATCGAAGAGTCACAGATTTTAACCACTGGGAATTAAGAAAGTCCCCTAAGGAAAAAAAAAAGAAAAGTGAGGGACCCAGTGGCCTAGAAGAACATCTTCCCTCTGTCAGGAAATGACAACAAGACGAGACAAAGGCCCTGGGACCGGCCTCAGATACCATCATGCAACCTGGAACCTTGCCAGAGCCACATGAAAGAGGCAGATGTTCCCTTTTTTTGGGAGGGGGCGCAGTTTTAATAAATAATTTCTCCCATACTAACAACCAATCCATGAGAAAACGCTGGGAATACATCTCTATTTTCCCTCCCCTTTTTATCATAAACACATAAATATCGGTTTAACTAGGGTGTTGAGATGCTGTGCACGTTTTCCCGGCCCTCATCAAGCGGTGAATACACACAAAGGCCATGTTATGATGTGAGGGGGCGTCCCACTCCCATAGGCCCAAATGGATGAATATGAGTATGTGTGTGTACGTAAGTGTGGCTGTGATAGTTTGTGCAGACCGACCACTTTAAGAATATCTCCGCACACAAAGGGTTGCTCCCACAAAGCCAAAGTCAAACCCTAGTTACAACTGTCAGCTGAAGGTGGACGAGGCAGACACAATGCGCCTTGTATTAATTAGTCTCTCCACCCAGTCTAGTCCCTTAGCGAGGATAAATATACACATATGTAAAAAGAGGGATGCAAGGGAAGACAGAAAGAGGGTATTAATGGGAGAGGTGGTGGTGACTTATTTTCAGTTTGACCTCTGCTTCCTATCCTAAAGAGAAAGGTTTCCGGTGTTACGAGCCTGCGTTTGTGTGCACTAATGTGTCTGGGTGGCGGGAGGTTGTTTGCCACTGATCATCTTTACCCATCTCCCCTTGGGGCCTCTCATCACCTCCACCACACCAGCCACTCCATCAGATTCAAGGTCGGGTGAGCGCACACACACACACACACACACACACATATACACATAAATGACTAACACCCTACAACTTGTGCGCTTGATCACTTCCCCTCACTCGCCTCCTGCCGAACGTCGCCCGACCCCCGTCCGCCCTGCACCCCCGCCCTGCCCAATTCTCCCCCACCTTGCTTCACCTCTGCTCCCCTGCTCCTGCGTTCTCCTTCCCATGTCCTTCCCAGTATCCAGCCTGGCAGAATGTGATGAATGGGAAAACATTACTCTTGTCCTCTGTTGTCCTGGTTTAGCTGTTCAAGCCCATCTCCCCCTGTCTGTCTGTCTGTCTGTCTGTCAGACTGTCTGACTGTTTGTCGGTCTCAGTCTCTGTCTGGATCACAGCTGCACAATATAAGCTCTGTTGTTTTGGATGTATGTACCACATGATTAGGGAAAACTCTGGTAACGTAAAGATTTTAATGTGTCGGGATGATGTAGAGAAATTGGACATTTTTAAAGTCTGTCTGTCGGTCGGTCCATCCATCCATCCATCCATCCATCCATCCATCTAGGATGTATGTACCACATGATCAGGGAAAACTTTGGTAACATACAGATTTTAATGTCTTGGGATGACGTACAGAAATTGGACATTGTTAAAATCTATCTATCTATCTATCTATCTATCTATCTATCTATCTATCTATCTATCTATCTATCTATCTATCTATCTATCCACCCATCCTGTTCTATTCTATGCACTGCATCACTTTTAATATGGTTCTTTAATTACATCTGCATCATCACCTAGGCCTATAAAACTCCTGCTAAGTTCAGTGAACCTTTAATTAGATAGTCTTGTTCACAGACACACTCAGGCAATAGAAACAGATGTTCCATTCACTGTTTTAAACTTTGTTTTGAAAGAAAAAAAAAATAGAGCGAGAGTGCATTGCTATGAAGTGAAGGGATCACGTCTTCAAAAAAGTAAATAAAATATGCATCCTCTCTGTGCTCATTACAGATTTATGACTCTTGTTAAAAGAAAAGGTGGTGGCTGCCTTCTAACACGTCTGACTTTCAAATTCAGACGACACTGCTGTCAAGTGTTGTGCTCCACATTCTGTCCAATGAGAGACTGGGAGGACTGAGAGTACGCCATCTTCATCGTCTTATTCGGTGAGAGTCTCGAGGAGAGTTTCTTTGGGCGGATGCGAGCGCAGAAGAACTCCTCACCTACAGTGCATCGAATGCTCGTCATCGTCCTTTGATGCATAGTTCATCAGTCAAAAAGTTCAGTTGGTTCAGCCGCTCTAGTGTATGTGATTCAGAGCAATAACAGTTGGGGAGCAGACATTGCTGCATTAGGCATAATGAGCATTGGGATTTGCTCCAGTGATATGAAATAGTTTTGCTGTTTCTGTAGCAACTTTTAAGAAAAAGCACATTGAAATCACACACAGCCACATGTACTTTAGCTGCACAAGCATCTACACACAAAGACTCTGAGAATGTTTCATTAGAAAATTAATGACCAGTAGTAAAAATGTACAACTTTATTGTGATCAGTGCTATTTACACATATATCTAAATTTGTGTATTTTTCTCAAACCACATACTGATCCCTAGTCAAAACATATACAAATACACTCAAATTACAGCCATTCGCTACTTATTGCCTTATGTCCCACGACTGAAGCACAGTTAAGAGTGTCACGCCTCAGTCTACAGCTGTCACCTTGCAGGGTAACAAGTCTACAGTGCTACAGGGAAGTCACACAAAAAGACTGGAACAGCTGTCCATGCTGGAGCCCCCATCACCTTCAAGTGCAGGCAGAGTTTGAGACGGATTAGGTTCGAACCAAACGTGCAGTGCAAGGGTGCTGACATGGACACTGGGACAAAAACTGCACATAAAACCCCGACAGGACGGCAGACGGAGGCCGCCAGACAGACGACAAGCTAAACAGGAAACCGGAAGACACCAACACACACCATTGGGAGTCAGTGCCAGATCCACACACATGCCCCACTTACCACCATCGTTCGTATCCACTCAAAGTGCCAGGAAGCCAACATATCCTCGAGGATATGGTTTTTATCACGGCTGTCCTCCCAGGGGTCTGGTTTAGGATCCTTGTGGATAGATTACAGTACATTTTGCTTTACAACCCAAAGAAATTAACAACTGGGACCTTGTAGTTTTGTGTGTTTGTGTATCTAGGCAACAATAACATTGTTCTCACCAAATTCACTGCAGAGATTGTAAACACAGGCTGGAATGGAAAACATATTGACCTTAAGAATAAGGCGTAACTGTTTTAGTCCTCACCTAGTGTTTTCAGAATCAAACAAACAGTTGAAATAAATCTGGAAGCCACTGAAAGCTTTTTATTTCATCTGACAGTTGCAGAGCTGTATGTCTATAATATCTGCAATGAAATTAGTGAGCATAAAGCTGTGCCAAAGCTTTAGAACTTCTGGCCAAAACTACAAAACATGACCCAGGATGCACTAAAAAGGAACAAATTCGCATTTTAACAAGGACAAGAAAGAGAAAGGAGGAGAGTCAGAAAATGAAAGAGTGTAGAAGAAATGAGAGAAAGCAAAAGACAAAGCAAGCTATACATATCTGGGGGGAATAGCGATAGTGAGAGCTGATTCACCTGATGTGTGTGTGTGTGTGTGTGTGTGTGTGACAAAGAGGAAAAACAAACAAACAATGCAGTGTATTTTGCATAGAGAGACAATACCCCTCCATGCCTCTTTCACCCTCCTTTTTGTTTTCATTCCTCCCCCTATTAGCCAAACATGATTAAAATGCAGTTCCTACCAGCGTCTCTGCTGAACAACGAAAAAAAAAGTCACTGAGATGGGAAGAAAAATGAAGCGGAAAAGTCAAAAGCATCTTTTACAGCGTGACGCTTTTCATCCCTCATAGGCGGTGAGAAGAAAAGAACACAGATATTCAAACTTTTTTCTTTTCCCCTCACTCTCCAATTCTCCTCAGCAGCTGAACCCCCCCCCCCCCCCCCCCCCCCGATACCTGAGGACAACCCCACTGTATCACAAGCTCAATAGCCTCCCCAGAACAACATTTCAGTCACACTTTTTTTCCCAGAGCATTGATATAATTCCCAGTGCTCTCTTTAGTCCAATTACATTATGCTATGTCGCTATCTGAGCGATCAGCGCAGTGCCGTGACTGGGACTGAGAGAGGAGTGCAGGGGCTTGGGAAGGTGCTACAGAGATACGTATGCAATCTGGAGATAAGTCAGAAAATGCACACTTTTCTTTTTATATATATATATATATATTCACAGTAAGACAAAATGTGTGCAAACCATCTTTAACAATACATGGAGCTGAGAGTCTTGACACTTGTTTAATGACACACAGACGAGGAGACAGGAGCTGAGAAAGAGATATGGAAATTAAGACAAAGAGAGAAACGATAGTGGGGTACTACTGTTTAAAATCCACCGCTGATGATGGCTGAGAATCCTGTAGGACTAAAACTGTCTCTTAAAACTAGCCACTGGGCAGACGTTATCTCAGCGCTGTAGATGAGAGGGATAAAGAGATACTGTGTAGTAAAATGTCTGACAACTCATATATACTTAGCTTTATGAGGAAAAAAGGATCATGTAGCACTAACAAAATTTCCAAGACAAACTAAATTACACTTGTTGTAACCTATAGACACCTGGTTTGCCGGCAATTTCATGCATGTTGCACATACTGTAAATCACAGGAAACTGTTAGAATTGGACAGTAATAGGTTATGATACAAGTACAATCATCTGGTGCCACAGTAGGCCAAAAATAACAATGTAAAAACAGCAAATAGGTTACTGTTTGACCCCCATCTAGGATGAAAACAGATGTCACTGCTGGTAAATGTGAAATGCCTGAGGGAACTGCATCCACAAATAAGCCTAAAAAAAGACTTTTCATTTCAGTTATTCCAATCTAAAATTATCTGTCCAAACTAATGAATAATACACACTCCACAGTATATTTACCATAAATTCCGTAGATGAAGGAAGGAGAAAATAAGCAGGAAATGTGTGTGTGAATGTGTGTGTGCGTGTGTATGAGAGAAGGGGAGATACAGATTGATAGACAGACAGAGAAAGAGAGAGGGAGTGCACCGAGCAGTAAGCCCGTGAGCAGGACATGATTGCAGTGTGTATCTTATCTATGTCAGGTCCTCCTGAGGCTAGTGGAGCCTAGCTGAGCGGAGCACGAGCGCTTCAGTGACCAGTCAACCGTGTGAGGGTAATCTCCTCACTCTTTCAGACTCACTCTCTCTTTTCTCCCTCTCTCCCTTTTTCCAGTAAGCCCCCTCCCTGGGAGGCAACTGAGCCACTGCACACGTACAAGCAAACCCGTCACAGAAAATACACATAAATACAACACATTTACACACCCAAACACCCAGGTAAAGCCAAAAGGTGATTGCCTCATACCAACTCTAGACAGTGAGCGCACAGGTGACAGGATACATCACAGGCTACGCTGCTCATGAAAAACCTCTGCTGCCCAGTAGTAAATCTAGGATGGAGGCACGTGTTTCTACTATCTTATACTGCATAGGCCTCATAATAACATCAGAAATTAAAACACATAAAGGTACCAAAGAGGGTTAGTTTGTTGGTTTGTCTGTCTTTCTTTCCACAGGATTATGTAAAAACAGCTGTACCCCTTTTCATAAAATTTGCTTGAATTGTGCTGCACGGACCAAGGAGGAACCCCTCAAATCTAATTATTTTTTTCTCTTCTTCTAATGGTGTGAGGTATGGCATTTTACTGAATTACAGCACTATGGGGCCTTGGTGAAGGTATATGCTCTCAGAGTGTTCTTCTAGTCCATTTTACAATATAAATATGTTAATGGCCCGCTGTACATGCTGTCTCAGTAACACGGCTTACTGCTTGAATTAAAATGAATTATTCATGTTATTAATGACACCAATGCTTCACCTGCCATAGCAAGTCAAAATTTCCATGTGAAAAGGATCAGTAATATTTTGCTCTATGAAAACTCTCAAATGTTATTTTACTAATAAGTAAATGGTTTTCAATGACAATGATCGCACCTCTTAAAGTATAGCATTAGATGATTGCAATAACACATTAGGAGCACATTTTTAACAATTGCTATATTACAGTCAAATACATTAATCTCAAGGAAAAGTAGTCTTCATGCCTTGAATTTTTAGACTTTATTTAACATAACTTTATTGAAAATAGAGGTTAAAAGCTAAGGTAATTGTCCTCCTAACCTTCTGTGTTTATGGGTTTGCAGGCAATAATTGTCAGGCAACATTTCATGTAGAGAGTAAACGCACAGCACACACGCACGCATGTACACACACGCACGCACGCGCGTGCACACACACAAACACACAATGGAGAAGGAGGAGAAGAAAATAAAAAACAGTGCAACATGTCTAACATTCCTTCAACCTTCATGTACTTTCCTGCATGGCTTTAACAACTCAGCCGTCCCCATCAATTAGTCTAGATGCAGGACTTTCATTGAGATTAAGTGACTAATATCAGTGCTTGCTCACAAGAAAGACACTTTTCACGTCTACCCAACAATCTGCTAAGTCAAAACACATGTGGTGATCCAAGGCAAAAAGCCTGCAAGGGGTCCACTGTGCAATGAAAAACAGGTGCTCTACTTTTTGGCCATGTAATACCCCATTTAGCCTCTGGAGCAAAGGTTATCCAGCTAATAGCTGCCTTGTGGTGCACTGGGAAGAACTGTGCACATGGCCGGAGTAAACATCTGGGATGGATTGTACATACTTGCAACATATGCTTCAAGTTCAATTAAAATGAGGCCTTGGCACATTTATTAATCTTTTTTCCCCTCTCCTCTCTCTCTTCTTCCCTCTCTCCCCTATAGGCCTGTGCCATAAAAGAGGCCTCCTTTGACCTGTCCTTCATACTTACTCATACAATCTAAAGCTGTACCTCATAGCTAATGTAAAAGACCTCATATTCAATGTAAGAGACAAATTTGTTAAGCCTCGAAACTCCATTTGTTCTGCACTTAACCAGGTTTGAGGGCAAAAAGGGAAAAAAGGGAGTTTCAAAATGAAGGAAAAAAGGCAGGGAAGGGGATGATTGAAGGAAGGGTAGAAGGAGAGTGGGAGGGGAGAGAGATGTAGGCGAAGAAAAAAGTAAAATGCCCCCTTTTAACTTCTCTACAGCTCAAATGAAATGCTAACAGTTGAGGGGAGCAATAGATCAAAATGTATGAAGCCAGAGTTGGTAAATTGTAGCCTTTGTGGTGGCTGTGCTATCCAGCATCCCAGCCCTGTGTGAGCACAGAGAGCAAGGCCTTCTTATGTGGAATAATCAGTTTGGCACCAAATCTGACAGAGGCCGCACAAGCTGCTGCTGCACCTCATTTCAATATGAAAGTCCAAAATGTATTTCATATAATCTGCAGCTTTTCAAATGCCTGTATTTTTATTTTTTTTCCCTGAGAGGAGGTAGGAAATGCAATGATGGAGGACAGATGTAAAGAAGGGGTAAAAAAAGGTTCAAGGTTGCCTAGTGCATATCTTCAGACAGTGCCCCCCTGTACATTCTGGCCTTGGAACTTCACAAGCATGAAACTTTTCTTCTGTATCACTGTGGGGGAGAATGTAATGCTCGCATATCTTTGTGCGCTCATCACCCAACTAGCTCCTTGGCTGACTGATTGCCTGACTGGCTGACTTGCTGGTGGGTTGACTATTAGACCATCTGCAGTATAAATGTGTTTTTTTAACCCCTTTGTTGCAGGCTTGCACTCATGACCCATCAAAAATACAGCATGGTTGGAGTTGCATAAGCAAATTCAGCATACAAAATGTCTTCAGGCAAAATAATTTTCAGATATCAAATTTCCTGGTCAAAGGCCTTCACAATTACCATTGCAAACTGTCAGAGTCTCCCTCCGAAAAGATTACCAAACCAGACCATGCAAATTACCACATCTTAGCCTACTAACCTTTATATTGCTGGAGTGTGGCTGTAAGGCATCAAGTATCAGCAAAAGTAATTTCATATTCTGGCTCGCTCACTCAAGGTACTTCATGGTTTTCACTGTAAATTCAGTGGGCTTCACTTAAAAGCTCAAGCAATAATTTGGTTGAGTTACACTGTTTTAACACTACACACAAGTCTGATTGGACCGCGGTTCCAAACAGGAAATGTTCATTTCACGTGTGCCATACAACACAGTAGGTGGATAAAGAGCAGTAGCAATTCAGATATCATTCCCAAGTGGAACATTGACAAAGTACTGTACCCTATCCAGTGGCATTTGTTTCAGTAGCTGTTCCTATAGTGTAAACGAGCG
This sequence comes from Sphaeramia orbicularis, assembly GCF_902148855.1. Lineage (NCBI taxonomy): Eukaryota > Metazoa > Chordata > Actinopteri > Kurtiformes > Apogonidae > Sphaeramia > Sphaeramia orbicularis. The sequence continues at coordinate 29,792,792 of NC_043965.1, forward strand.
GAGGCAGTAAAGCAGCCACCTGTTGTTACCTGATAGTGTCTGGACAAGCCCAGATGCTGTTTTACTGGGACATAAAGGAGCAGTGAATGGACCTAAATAGCTAACTAAGCACTTTATATGGGTACATGTTCTCAGGAAACAGGGCTGAAGCACAAGCACACTAATGTAACTGTTCTATAGTGTTACAAGGCGAAAATGAGGAGTACCAAATTGCAGTGAAAAGAGCAAGGAAAGCCAGCCAGGAGGAGGACAGGTGAGGAATGTGCCGTGTTTATACCTAGAGAGAAAACTTTTCAAAAGGTTAAAAGGTTGTACAATCTTTGCACATGTGTTTGTGCCGCAGGCAAAGAGAGAAACTGAACAAGGGAGGAGATGGGAATGGAAGATGGAGTCATTTTGTTCGTCTGTTTGTGTTTCCGGTCTATGAAGCAATGTCCACCGCTCCTGAGGCAGCGAATAAGTATGTGTGTGTGTGTGTGTGTGTGTGTGTGTATGATAAGTACGTGTTTATGTGCGAGTGCATCCCAGACACAAGACATAATTACCTTGTCATCTTTGTCAAAATCCTCGTCCTCATCCTCCAGCAGGTCCTCCACTGCTTGCTGACAGTTGTGACAATAAGAAAAAGAAAAAAGAGAAAGAAAAATAAAATGTTTATGCAACAGCTATAGTACAGATAAACATTAGATAACACAGGGTTAACATCATCAGAACATCCAAAGAGGCATATTAAAGCTGATTGGTTATGCTTATGTCTGGCAAGAGTTTGTTAATGAGTATGGAAAGCATGCAGATAGAACGACTATTGGATTGGTGTGTGCTAATATGTCATGAGCTTCAGAATGGTTTAGAATTAGAATTTAATTTTAGAAACATTCTGTTGTTCAAATGTGTTGACACTTCTGGAAATGTAAGCAAATGCTCTGGCTTTGAATCTCAACGGGCTGAGGATTAAAGTCTATTCATCCACTCAAATCGCATTGCACAAAAGCATTCAAATATTATACCATTCAACAGAAGGAGACAGCAAAACTCTTCTTTTTCAGCTGACTCTCGTCTGACCTCCTTAACCTTTGCACCCATGTCTCACCTCTTCCACCAACCTTCCTATTCCTCTACATTCATCTATCTATCACTTATATGCGTTCACAGAAAGATTCTCCATGGGAAAAGTGAAAAGGGAAGCCTACAGCACAGAGAGCAAGTGACAAAGAACAGCAACTATGTGCTTCAATGGTCCACAACCGATGGAACTGGAGCTGGTGTAGCTCTGAAGCCCCAAGATACCACAAAACATACTGTACAACACAGACACAAAAAAAACTTAAATCTGAGTACACGGTCTAAAAAACATATAAGTACACGGAACATAATAACAGTGATTAACTATTCAAAGATACATGATCTCTGCTCAGAAAAAAACACAAACCTTGAATATGTATAAGTCCTACAAACAACGGTTGCAGTTTGGGGCACTGCCTGTGACACTGTGACACACTTGAAGATTCTTTTGTGATACCCTATATGATTATTGTTTAGTGATATGGTTTCTGAGGCATTGTGTGTCTTTGTGACCATGGCATAGTGATCTACCGATGCCCATGAAGCCAAAATACAGACCACTGTAGCATCTCTTATCCACCCTTATTCTGTCAATCACACATCACAGCTACAAGGTCACATTGTTGCTCTGAATTTACATGAACAAACACCCATATCATAAGCTCTACAGCTGTCAAACTGAGCATTCATCTGCTCTTATTGTTGTACTGCTTCACCAGCCCCAACCCCCAAACCCTGCAAACCTTTGCACAAACCCCAACATCACCATAACCGCCTAACCACCTCCAGAACGGCATAAACTAGTTTGGAGAAATCCAAAAATCATTACTTAACAAGACAATAGCTTTTGTCCCTTTTTGTTTTTCATTGGAATAAGGGGGGAAACTATGTGGCGGCTGACATAAGCCTCTTATGTAAATGCAGCTTCCCACACAAACAAAGAGGAGTTCAGAGCAGCAGAGTGGTGTGGTGTGCACCAGTGCAAGTGTGTATTTGTGTGTGTGTTCTATCAATAGCTCAGAGTCACTAGGGCAAAGTGTTGTGCATGTATGCATGGCACTGCTTTCTGTAACTGTCTGACTTTATAGCAACTGGTTATTCCCAGTTCACCGAGACTCCATCACTGTCTAGACAAATAAGCTTGACTGTTTACAGTTTACAATCTCTTTATTGATACAGAATATATTCACAACTACTCTATACAAATACCAGAGAGGGAATTCTCATACTCAGCCGCGGCAAAAGATGCAGACGTGATACTGTAAAATGAAAGCCTTCTGGCGTCTATAAACAAATGAACTATAACTGTTTATAAAGTCATCACGGTTCCTCCCAAATCCTTTCACCCGTGCCAAAATACAAACATAATGGATTCCTCCACACAGAGGCTTTACTAGGGCACGCCTGGCACACGCTCCAAACTTTAAACAAAGGGAATGAGCATGAGCTAGCTGAAGAAGCATGACCTAGAGAGACAGAGAGAGTGATAGAGTCGTTTGTCTCCCTCTGCTCTCCGCTCTGCTCTCTCTCCTCTATCGCCTCTGGTTACAGAGAGAAGTCATGTTTCCTGCAATGAGACACAGTGTAAAATTAATAAATAAAAAGACATGGAACATGTCATCTGCCCTGAAGATTGCCACGGCTAAATGCGCGCACTGAAGCTACAGTCTCAGTAAGGGAGGCTATAAATTACCTCAGTGCAGCCGATGAATTCCAAACATCTTTCTTTATTTCGCTTCCTCTACCTCTCTCTATTTGTCTCATTCTTTCTCTCTTTCTAAGACCTGTTTGGTGTATGATATCATTTGTCTGCTTATCCCCCCATTATCATGTTGTTTGAATTACTATCATTACACCACGGCGGCATCAAAGCCTTGCTGTCGACAGGATCGTGTAGAGCTCACGTTGCCTGTAGAGCTGCTCCAGTCAATTCAGTATCTACTGAGGCGGGGATTAACATATTCAGACCTATTCAAATGATACGGGAATGATGCAGGCTACTCTTACAGATTACACCGTACCCCATAAATACATACAAAGATGGTGATAATATAAAATACAAACATCTGAATACAATGACATTGAGAGTTCAAAAGGATGTGAAAGTGTAAATACATCTGTTCGGCCTTAGTGGTTTAGACGTAGAAAGATTCTTCACAAGAAATATATTTCTATAGCACTGGCTCTGGTCCCGGCTCAAGCTCTTCTATATCATTCTGACTCATGATCCTTGTTGTCCTTCCCTTTAATGTAAAATAATGTGCATAGAAGGAAGAATTGATGTACAGTAAAATCAACTGCAAGAGATAGTTGTCTACCTTTGCTCTGTAAAAATAGATATATGTTGAACTATTGATGTTTTTCTTTAAATGTGGTCAAAACAACGTAGCATCTGAACCTCATCGTAGAAGTGAGGTAGTGTCTTTTCTTCAAGTATTCTTCATCACATCCTTGCATGACTTTACTGTATTTGATGATGAGTTAAACTTATATGTTTTGCGTGTTTATATTTAAGACAGACATATCTTTCTCTATTGTTTCTTGTCATCTGCTAGAACACCTTAAACTTCTGTCTTGAGTGTCTTTGAGTGTATCTGCACAACCTGAAGTGGATGAACAGTCTAAAGAATATTTGGGTCTGTTGATTTCCTGTCAGTACTAAGGCGAGCCCCTGCTATACCCATTGACTGAGATGTGGGGATGTTTGAATTAAGAGGAAAAAAAGCTTTGTCTCTGAGATCTGCCTCTGGAATCTGGTAACATTTCTGATAGCCTATAACCTATCCCCAACAGCAAGTTTGGAGTATTCACTTTTTGCTTCTATCTGTGCCTAAAAAGTACAACAGTGCCCCTAGTGTCTTTCTCAAGGAAGAGCGCCCACTCTTAGGTCACAAATGCATCTAACCCACTAATGTAGTCATGCAGCATATGGATATGGTAGGTGTAGAAAGGTGGTAAACTCTAAAAAGTAAAATCAGCCAGTCTTGATTTATGCCCAGTTCTGTTGCCCTTTGTGCCCCCCTCTGGAAAAGAGACAAGACTGACTTTGATGTTCCAGGATTAGCAAGTTAAGTGCATTTCATTCATAGAACTGAGCCAACACCAAGTGAAATGTGCCCAACCAGGTTTTTAGCCAAGCTACAACAAATTATATTAGGTTATAATAAATGAAACTGAGAAATCTTAGCTGCAAATGGTGAGATTTTAAAAGCATCATTCAGAAAAATGTAACTGATTGGACTTAAAGATTTGATCTGACGAGTTATGAAACAAAGTAAACACAATTTGAGAGGACAGGTGCAACTTTTATTTAGGCAGACTGGACAGAACCTGCTTTGATCCATGAAACAAGTGCACAAATACACACATTCCTCAGAGAGAAAGCAAAATTCCACCATCTGAACAAGTAGCCATCATTTTCACCCTTCTTCTGAAACACTTCTGTACTTGCTCCTCTCTCTCCCTGGCTGGACTGAGTTTCACTATCTCCACTCCTAACCTTCCCAATGACAGCCGCAGGGGGAATTGACGCCAAGGCAGACATCCCCGCGAACATGAAGATATACTTTCTCCTCCTTTTTTCTCCCATTCCTCTATCCCTCCCTCCCTCCATCCTCCTGCTGCTCTTCCTCTTTGATACGTGAGGGGGTTTTAACCTCTCCAGCTGCTGAGGTTTGGCCGACTGGCTGGCTGGGGGATCTCAAGGCCCTACTTGGTATGCACTGTCCATGAGTGTATGTCTATGTGTGTATGTGTGTGTATATTGCCTACACCACAGTTTCCGCAGACTGGGGGAGGGCTGCGCGTCTGATAAGGGCTGCTGGCTGAGCCTGGCTGACCCATGCGGGCCCTTCACAAGCTGTCAGAGCCATGGCCCTCGGAGGGGGGCCCTTCCATCTGCACTGCCCCAGCCAGGACACACCCAGCAGGGGGCCAGATAGGGGTGAGGCTGGGGTGCTACAAGAGCTGGAGACTGGGGGGTGGGGGTGAGAAGGGCGGCTCCAATATTCATGAAAGAACCACCAAATCAATGGTGAGCACTGAAAAAGATGTGTTTGTCATGCTTATTTTACAATCGCAGCACAATGTATTTATGATTGTTTGTTTACAGACAGATCAGTGAGTATGAATGGTCACAGATTTGGGCTTTTTTTTGAAAGAGAAATCATATTTTACATGCTACACCAGCAATCTTGAGATGGCCAGTGAATACAGTATACAGTGATAATATGTTTGTTTTTTTTGTACAGATAAGTGTGGCTTGTCTTATTGTTTCTCATATTCAATTGCAGAAAAGAGAGATAAAGCTGGTATGTACAGTACTTGTTGTGTGATCTATTGCTTAAGGCATAAACCGAAAACTCTAAACTGCGGGAAACTGTACTGTATAGACAAAACAACAACAACAAGCACTGAGGCAGACATTGTGAGCTGCTGACGTTGTAAGCAAAGAGCACAGACAGTTACAAAGGTTCAGTGTGATGAAGGGAGGTAGACAAATGGAGGAGAAGGAAGAGAAAGAGACAACATGATGAAAAGGGAGGCTGGGAAGATTCTGCAGTGGCATTCCTGATGCTCCCGATGCTCCCGTCCCGCTTCAAACTATGCCCGTCGCCTGTCTTTCTGCCTGCCAGCCTGCCAACCTATCTGCCAGTTTAGCAGAGACAGAGAGGCAGCGAGAGGAGCAAAGATGAGCGCGCTGATGCCGGGGCGGCACGGGGGAAATCAGCGGGGCACAGGCGCTCCCAGTTAAAAGTGACATGACCTTTTGATTTTGTCACCTGTCACCAACTGCCATGTCTGACTCTACACTGAGGATTGCCAGCCATCCACCGTTGCTTTCCTTTGCCTGTGTCTTTCTGTCGCTCCATCTCTCTGAATGCCTCTCTGCCTCTTTTTCTGTCTCCAGCTCCCACTCCATCTCCTCTCCTCGCTCCTCTTTTCTTTCCAGAGTTGAGGTTTTATTGGGAAAAAGTGGAGGTGTGACTTTCTGGAAGACTTGAGGTATAATAGGCTGCGTTTCCTCTATTCTTTCCCGCTTTTCTAATATTTACTCTTCTCTACCTGTGTTGTGCATGGCTCTTAATGAGGGCAGATGTCAAGGCACGGTGTGTTTAGAGATGCAGGCAAGTGTTTTTTGAGATGCAAAATCAGGGAGAAAATAGAACAGATAAAAATGGCAATGAATTCTTGTTCTTGAAATGATACAACGTAAAAAAAAAATATGAAAAAAAAAATCAGATATTATTACTATCTTAGAAATAAAACCAAATTCTTTTTACACTAATGAACTGTATACTGCTGTCACAGCCAGGGAAGACTAAACTAGTACAGGTGGGATATGAATTAAAACTGATACAAACAAACAGTACAGGAGAAAACTTGGTTAATTTTTTTAGCTTTAAAGGGTAATTCACCTCTACCAGTGAGATTAAGCTCTATATTTGTTTTTATGGAAATGCTGTCTAATTCTGGATGTAGAGTGGGTTGAAAAGTAGTCAGTTTTCTCACCAGTGGAGACATGTCTGTAAGTGTGAAGTATCTTCAGGCCATTAAGGTCTTCTCTTCTGTAATGGGTTGGCGGATCCAGTGGGTGAATCTATGTAATGGTCTGAAGCATGGGATAAAGAGGATGGTCCTCCAGTGTGACGAGGCCTAATTGCCCGTCATCCTGTGGTAGAAAGAGACATCACCATGTTCTGTATGTGCCCTTTACGACAGCCTGCACTGAAATTAACACCTTCATAACATCTGGTAAGGGCCTTTCTGGGCCAACAGAACAGCAAGGAAGGATTTCTTTTGGGATGTGTCCCTGCTCGTTAATCTCAGCGCCCATCATATACTTCCATGCAAGCAGGCTCACGCACAAATCCAACACACTGCTACGAAAAGTTACACACATGAGTGTACACACGCTTTGCAGCCTTTTTCTCTTCCAGTAGAGCTGACTGTCCTTTGGTTGACCGAGCCCAGCCTACTGACAGCTTCCTTTGCAACAGGCTAGGGATAGATCCAAGCCTTGAACTGTTCACGGATACAAAACAAGGTAGAGGTGGAGAGGAGAAGGACATGTAGTGAAAATGCTTCTGCTTCTACCAGCAATCAGAGACTCAACAAAAAAAGCAGAGCCACAACACGGGCATGTCGACTGTAGATTATCATCTGTGAATTTCAAAGTAAGAGCAGTATCGCGCTCTGCATATGATCAAAAGCACAGTTCATTATCCTCTACCTTTTTAGTTTGTTTGTTTCAGAGAATATGTAATAACATGACATGCAGGTCAGTGAACAGTGTTGAAGGATCAGGGTTTGCAGGTCAGAATGCTACATGATAAGAGTGGAGGTCACTGACCTTCCTGGTCCTTTAATCGCTGTTCTGAGGATGCTCAGACTGCTTAGAAGGTAATGGTCAAGGTTGGGGCGAGGGTAAGGACTGCTGATCCGGGATCTGCTTGCAAAGCAGCATGTAACCACACAACAGTCAGTGACCCTGAGTGGTGAATTACAGCATGTAGAGAACAGTGTGTTTGTTTATCTGTTATGGATGAGGCTATGGACTGTGGTTGCGGTGTAAAATCGGAGAAGGGCCCTCACATTGAACCCATCGGATGAAGCAAGGCCCTTCAGTTCATTAGGAAGTCTGTTCTAAAGTGAATAATTTTTTATCCCCCCTTACTCCTCTCTCTCTCTCTCTCTCTCTCTCTCCCTCTCACCCTTCAGAGTGAGTTCAACAGAGATTCCTTTGGCATTACCCTCTCCCCAGACTGTTGGAAAACCACAGCTCTCCGGATGCTGACCCTTGCTCAGCTCAACACAATGCTTTAATTTGGTGTGTTGTTTAAAGTAATTAGAAAGCCTTTTCCCTTGTTTTCTTTTCTATCCTTTTCTTTTCTCTGCCAAGTGTGGGAGGGAAACAGTGAGTCGTCCATGACTTCAGCTTGATAAGGACTCGGAAGAGAAATCCAGGCAATTGGGAGAGGAAGCAAAGAATGGCAATACTGTATGCTCTTGCTGTATCCACTTCCCCCCTGCACTGCCACAGATTGGGAAACTGTCTGAAAACAAACAAGGACAGGACTCAAGGGATACATGCTTCTAAATGTGTGTGTGTGTTACAGTGTGTGTCTACAGCATTTGCAAACACAAATGCCTGTAAAAAAAATAAATGCAAATACAATATTGTACATTACCTTTACTGTAAGTGCTGAAATTTGACATGAGATAGTAATATCATGACTAAAGGAGCGGGATGGAAAAAGGCAGAGAGTTGATAATGTAGCTGAGAAAGAAGGCTCAATACTGAGGCGGTAAGATTGCAACGCCGAGACAAGAGAGACGGTGACTGTCAGAGATTCTTCTTTGTGTCGCCCATGCAGCTCAAAACTGTTCAGCACAACTGTCATACTGGCAAGTAAAGAAGCATTAATGGTGCTAATCTTCAACAATTAATCCCACTTTTCTGGGATATATTGTTGCAAAGAATGTCTGCACACACTCTTGTATAAGCACAGGCATGTATGCATAATTACTCACTATGAAAAACACACATTTTTCACAGGGACACACAAAAAGTACCTTTACCTCCTTAAAATATACCATTTCCTCCTCAACATGATACACACCTGAAGGGACTCTCAGAAATGTCATGTCAATTGCATCCCCACGTACAACTTTTAATATCACAACACACGCATACAGCACTGATAAACTTCCATAACAACTTGCTCTACCAATTCTCTTCACTTCTCTTTCTATTATTTTGCCTCCAGCCTGAACCAACTTCCTCTCAGCCCTTCGCACACTGTCCACTGGCTATTACAACCAATGACACTTCCCAGCCACACACATGAAAAGTGTTGAACTGTACCAGACATATGTACAATGCGCTCACTTTAAAACTAGTTCATTAAACTGATGTCACCCAGTGGAAATTTAGCTAAAAAAAAAAAAGATATGAAATTTTGAAGCCATGCAGAACATCTTGTGCTTTGCCAATCTCTCCAGTACAGTTAAGTTGAAGGTGCGTGTTCTGTGTTAAGGTGAGAACAGCGATGAAACATTCATGGGCAGAAAAATAACCAACAACTAAACAAAACAAACAAAAAACTTAATGAAAGTAACACAAATACAAAAGGACTATAATTGTACAGAAAATTAAAAATCATAAATGATTCTGACCATTAAAGAATTAGACTTTCCAGGTTTCCAGGCATCATTCTCAGATGATGAGGAACATATCTCTAAAATTTTCATGGCACTAAGAAAGTATGAGAAATTACATGGAGGAAAACTAAGTTGACATAACAATAGCAATTACAATAATAACTGCCCGTGTTTCCTCTTGTCTGAGCATAAGACAACTTTGTAAACAGTGCAGAGCACTATTGTCCCACAAAAAGGCACACACTATAAGAATATCAACAACATGTATTAATGTTCCAAGCAATTCCTGAGGTACTTGAGACACAATAGTCTCTTTCAAGAAGCAGAGAAAAGCAATTCTGCATGAAGTGGGAGTTACATGTACTTACTCATATGTGAAGTGACTGACACAGTACAGGAATATGTAACCTCTGTTGCCTCGTTTTAATTAGGAAGTGCACAGTAAAGTACTGTCATTAGGTCTGAATAAATACAAGCAGGAGTAGAGGCACAAATCACTATGCTACAGTTTCGTCTCAAGGCATGTGTGAGTTTTTTGTCAAGCAATGTCGCCATCTACAGGCAAAGCGCAACAATCCCTAAAATGTAAGAATCATTCACAAATGAGGTGTTTTATTTTGACTGTAAACCTAGTTAAACAACTAAGCTTTTTTTCTTGAAATAAATGGATTCAGTAATTAAAATTGTAAGAAAATACCACAAAATACTATGCAAAACATATGTATAGTAACAGATAAATTGTCTCTTTCAGTGCTGTGTTTTGCCAAATTGAATTGTCAACTTTTTAAATTAACAAATATGGAAATAGAAGATTATAAACAGGCAAGCTTAGCTGTAAAGACTTCCAAAGTGAATTTGTTTTGTATGGTATGTAGAGTTATTGCACGGTGTTCTCATGTACAGCGACACAATGACACACAGCAATGAGATTTGGTTCATTATAATGACTAAATTTAATATCCCGTCCAAATCCAATCCAATCTAACCCAAAGAATCCTTATGAAGAGATAAATATATACATATAGAAGGCATGAGACAGCAAGGAAATCTGAGGTCTGTTAACTGGTTATTTCCAACTCGGTCTTGGAAAAGGCACTTATTAAAATTAATCACTTCATTGTTCACGCTCACTCCGTAGTCCAGCTCTCTCGCCCGTTTTCACTCTCTACTCTCCAAATGTGCCTGGCCATGATTAAAACATGTCTGTTTCTCCATGACATTGCTTTGACATTATTTAATTGGTATAAGAGATAAAAATAAATGAATTAAATAAATATACTACCAGGTAAGTGGCGTAACGTAGCTCAAGGTGACAGCCTATTATTTCTCCCTTTTCTTTGCCTCAAAGAAGGCAAAGTAAGAACTGTGAGATTGCACTGAGAATGCAGTTCCTCAAGGGGCAGATGGAATGTTTTCAATTTTTTAAAAAATTCAACAGAGGGATTTTTTTTTTTTCAGCTTGAGTTCCAATTTTGCTCAAAGTTTACAGCTGCTATTTAATCAAAAGGTATATTTTAATTGAGTTTGTATTATGCTCATCTCCCTTGTCTCTTAAGAAAAGTATGTCACTCATCTGTACAGCTATACCAAATCTAATAACCTGCTACATTCACACATATGCACAGTTAGTATTGAATTTACTCTTAAAAAGAAGAATTAGAGGTATATGAGTGTGCCATATGTGATAAATTATATTAACATGTGTAATAGAACAATGACACCTGAGTTTTAACCTTGCACCGCATGCTACGGATAGAGGCTTTTACAGTCTGGTGAAATAAAGGTGGAGGGATATCAACAAGCCAAGGGGTTACTCACCACATCTTGTCTGGTATCCTTCCCCGATGCAATAAGGATGTAGTTCCAGGCCAGGGGCAGCAGCAAAGCCATAGGAATCATATAGAGTTCAAAGTTCCATACGACGATAACAAAAAGCTATAGAGAGACAAAGAAAGGACAAAACCATCACCAAAACAGAAGTGAGAACAAAAAAAAAGAAAAAAAAGTGAACAGTTTGGACTAATAACGTAATACACTCAGGACCCCGAATTGACCCTCACATGGCAAACCGCTGAGAACGTACGCTGGCCATATGTAAGATTGGGAACAGCACATATTCAAACACATTCATATGCAGAATCATAACTGCCATGGAACAAAGCGTAAAAACAAGACCGGGTTTCAACAAAGGTACAGGCCTGGTGTCGGTGAGTTGAGGTTCAACACCCTGACCCTCAAGGCATTCTGGGCCCTCAGCTGAGGAGGAGGACGGCCACAGGGATGAGTACCAGCCGTCAGAGCCTCTTTCCTCCATGCCAATCATCCCAGAAACGAAGGTCATGTACCGTTTCAACCACAGCACGTCAAAGCTGACCCTTTCGTACTCAGCCCCAAACCCCAGCATCTGACCTCACACACCCAACACCCCAAGACCCTAACCCTGTCACTCCAAGCCCCAAAACCCTCTCTCCTGCCCCAAAAGAGTTGTATGCCCCATCTAACCTTCTCTGCACCCATCTGCCAAATCCATAACCCCTATACCTCCCATCTCATCACTAAACAAGAAAAGTACCATCTGAAAATTAACCTTTGTAAAATGCTTGTGTCCTGGTTTTGGCAGGGCTCTTTAGCCTCATAGAACAGATCATTGTGGTCGTTGGAAGAACATGCGTGTGGGAAAGTAAAATTGCTAATGATAAGGCACAGCAGTAACTGTTGCAAAAAAAAGCTTTAGCCAGGTTATTTTACAGGGATGAAAGTATTATGAAACAAACCGAAAAAAAATATGTAAATATTTCCAGACAATATTCTGTCATTAGCAATTATAAAAAATATTACAAATACAAAGCATGCCTAATACGGTTTTTCCCACAAAACATATTTATCAAATTCATTCACAAAAAAAAAAATCCTTTGTTTCAGATAAAACATAGAAGAAATTAATTCCTCTCTGTCTGAAATGCAACCACATTTAACAATCAGTTTTAATGGAAGCTTTATAAAAAAAAAAAATAAAAAAAAAATTGGTGAAATATAGACCATAATGGTATAAAGCAGATTTATAGGTCTGCACCAATTATGATTTATCCTGTTTGGCTGAGCTACATCAACACAAGAGAGCGAGCTTAATAATCAACAACCTGATTGTTTTATTTTTGTGTGTGGAAAAGACATAGAGAGGCGAGAATTACCTTCATTGTTTTTTATAGTGTAGGGTTAATATGAATATGAGGTTCAACAGCCCTTCACAGTGTGTATGTCGCAGGTCTACTGTTATTGAAGTGAAGCCAGTCTGCCACAAGACTGCTCACACACACACACACACACACACACACACACACACACACACACACACACACGTACACAAACACACACGTACACAAACACACAGCGCCATTGGAATTTTATTTTCAATTCAACCACACTCTAAAAGACATGCATCTGATAATCAGTGCAACAAAAACAATCCAATAAAATAATTAAAATTATATCCACAACTTTTCCTCTTTTCATGCAGAAAGTTAGACAGGCTCATACTGAAAGTTTGAGAACTAAAACTAGATGTAAAAATAACTTGAAGACAAACATATATATACAAATAAAAAAGGCATAAATTAAACATAAAAAACATCTACTATGTCTGCATGATGCTGCCAAGATTTTTCAGATAAATCTCATTGGCCTTAGTGCAACAACTAAACGTGCAAAACGAACAAAATCTTCCCCCATCTCTCACATGCTCACTTTTTTTTTTTCACACACTCAATCTTTCTGTGATACAGCTCCACTGAAGAACTGAAAAGAGACTATTTAATAATTTATATTTGTATACTGATAAGCAACACAACAATTTCCCATGGTTCATCATAAAAAGAGTTTGGCATCATGTAAGCTCAACAGCATGAATTCACACACAGACGCAAACAACAAAACATTTTCTATTAAAATCCAAACTATTCCAAAATTATCCACATTCCTAAAAAATGATTAAAATTTACAAATCTGTGTGTGTGACACTGATAAACACTAGAATTATAACTAACTCAACAATGTGCCGTTGAGGTGCAAAAACAAGACATCACTCAAACAAAGGAGCTCACTGTTTTAAATATATTCTCATAGCTATTAATAACTACAGACATTTTCAAGCTCACACACACACACACAGACATACACAGTGCGTCTTTGAAATACCCGGCTATAAAATCAGGTAGAGTAGGTAGATGAATTGCTTTAAATATATGTAGTGTGTGCCTGTGGTTTCATTATTAAACAATAAACAAATGAATTGTTTCTCACTGTCCTGATGTTTATATGGCATCTTAAAACTCCATTTAAGGTAAAGGACAAAAAAAAAATGTTGTTACTCCATTTGCCTAAGGTTGTTTAACCTGTCGCCCCCCCTTCATTCCTCCTCCATTTGGTTATTAGTAGCTGAGGGCGAAGTTTTGACAGGCAGCTGGAGGAACCGGACACCCAGGCTCAGCAGTGGCCAGCCCTGCCCCGTCTCTGTGCCCCCCGGCTGGGTAATAGGGGCGCTGCAGTGCCTGGACCTTTCCACCAGGACTGGGCGACCACAGGCACCCCCCATTGCTCGCTACACCAGATAGCAGGCTCTTCGCCTGGGGAAAGGGAGTGGGAAGGAGCCTGCTGTGGATGTCAGTGACCAGAGAGAGGAGGAGGAAAAAAAACAAGACAAAAGCCTGCTGCACCAAACAGACAAAAAAAAAAAAGGAAATCAAAATCTGATGAAGTCTATGTGAATGATTTGTAGATGTGGAAGACACATGCAGCTGCTTGAACACGCAAATACAGTGATGATCACCATGCCTCAGTCCTGCAGCCATTCCTACCTGCGTGGTAATGTAAAAAAAAAAAAGGTAAAAACTTAGTGTTGTGCTTCTATATTATTTACAATAAGAAAACTTTACTATACTTTTTAGATATTTTAACATAGCATACTTTTGCAAATAAACATGTTAGCTACTCTATTTATTGTAAAACAACTAAAAAGTGATGTTTTATTTAGTCTTCATTGTACAACTTCTGGTTTATTACTGTAGAACTACTAAATGTCTACATTACAGTTTGTTTTCCTTATTGTTAATTTCTATCAAATTTTATGATGTCTTCAAAACTACTGCTTGAGGTTAGTAAATAAAGAAATGGAAGGAAGAAGAGACAAAAAAAAACTGTATTTATTATAATTTCTTTTAAAATTATTCATGCTATGTCTTTGGTGAAATTTATCAAAATGTCCGGGAAGAAAATCATTAACTTCAAATATGTCAAAAATTAACGTAAAAAACCCAAAACAAAGTACAACAATATTGTCAAATCTGCTGAAACATTTCAAATACAGTCAAAGGGCTACATTTCAAATGGGCAAACTTCACAACTGACACAATCTGAAATCCAAATGAGATGTATAATTAAAACAGACAGTCATAAATAAGAACAAAGTAATACAGTTCCAGTATAATTTGTAATATTTTGACTGAAATACCAATTCACAAAATTAGTAAAGTAAATTATTCTGACAAATGTCTGTAGTTGGACTTCATTGCACTTATAGTCTTTGATTATACCTCATAATGACAAAAAACATAAAAAACAAAAAAAAAGAAAATCCTCACAAAACAGAAAGTCAAAATGATTTATTCAAGCATTCAGTGCAGTGCGTTGAGAGTTGTATCTTGCATTATTTGTTTCAAAACACAACCCGCGTCCTTACGGCTGTGAGCCGCGGCACTGTGGGAGGGTAATATTCAGTACTTTGGCTTACATTAACCACACACCAGGCTAACTTTCCTCCTGCTCTGTCTCAGTGGAGTGAAACTGAAGTTTGGATTTCAGAGTTCCCCTTTATCTCTCTTACATCAATTTCCATGCTGGCACTAAGTGTTGCCAGATAGCGACTAGAAGTCCTGTTAAGTTCGAGGGAAGTAGAGAGGGAGGGAGACTGTGTCCTGTTTGTGACTGGACCTACCCATCATTCAGTGGTGCTAGACTGCCCCCTGCTGTACTACTGCAGAATATAGATGTGTAGCCCAGTTAATGCACTTAATTCAATCAAAAAACAGCCTGAATGACTAAACTGAATGTGTCACAGCCAGTCGTTTTGTAATGACATGGAACGATAAAAAAAAACATCCACTTTATTTTTCATCCATTTTATGACAATCTCACCCTGGCACAGAGCAAATGAGTGGTATGGATGCTTTATCTCTGACTCCTCAACAAAAGGCCTCGTGCATATTGTGTTGAGTCTTAATCTCTGGTGATTAAACTATGACTTGGTATTCTCTGTTAGTCATGCCACTATATTTTAAACTATCATTCATTTTGCAAATCAAGAGAGCAGTAAAATGTGAAATATATCTTTCAAAGCTGTCCCTTGCTGT